>NC_142775.1:25551205-25703949 GCF_988280905.1 Pimephales promelas | reverse complement strand
TTATTATTATTATTATATTATAAACGAAATATCTTTAAATACAAACAGCAAAGAAACACATTATCAACAATAAAACAAATACAACCAAAGAGGACTTAAAATATCTGTGAAGGTAATGTGGATGATCAATACTGAATGAACATACTGTAACAGTGTAAAAAGACGGTTACTATTTTATTGTACTGTATTAATCATTTTATAAACATTTCACAAGCATTTAAAAATACATTTTTCATGGTAACAATTAAAAATCTCAAGAATCACATTTTGTAGTAAAATCGGAGCCTCTTCCCCTGAGCAGGATGTTTTAAATTCACTATGAACTCTCTCAAGCTTTGTGACATATAATATAAGTTCGGTTGTTTTAATCCTGACTTGCAGATTGTGAACAACCTTTGCTAAACTGTGAATTCAAATGTGGAAAAGTACTTACTTTAAGGGTGGGCAGAAATACAAGCCTCTCACTAAAGTACTTGGACTCAAACCAAACCTTTTTGTTGGCTGTGATGTTCTATGTTGTGCTAATTTGACACATATTTATAAAGTGGCTCAGTACAATTATGACAAGTTTCTATATTATTTATCCTAGACCGTGTTATTGATATCATGTTTGGCAAGCCGAAAGGAGAGTTTAATTCTGGGAATCAAATATAATGTGTGTAATCCACTTTTTTATTAAACCAAGTTAATACTTTTGGGCCTTTTCCCATAGGAATAGTTCAGTTCTATTTTGGTCTCTATGTGAAATGTTCCACAAGGGGAAAACAAATTCACTTTGAAGTCACAGATGGTAACAGAAATCACGTCCTTGGTTATGAATCAGTAAATCAGAATTATGGGGGGAAATGTATGATGTCTCATATGAATTCTCTTATTAATAGATATGTAAGGTGTTTATACGGTACACAGTCATGTCAGGGTTTGGATGAGTTATCACTGACTTATTTGTCTTTTTATTACCAGACAGGGTTGCATGATTGGATTGATCATTTAATTATATAGAGATAATCATCGATAATCAAACTTAATTTGAAGCAGTGTTTCAATTAGTATCCTGTTTCCTTAGTTCTGCGGATGTGTTTTTTATGCAGGAGTGGCATGTAACTTTATGGATCGTTATTTTTAAATTCAATAAACTGAACACAAAAAAACTTAAATGTAGTATTTTTTGTCTGAAACCGGACAGAAGTTAAAACAGCTCAGTAACGCATTTTAGTCTAGGTCTAGGCTATGCCTGGTCTGTTAAACCGGGGGTCAAGGCTTAAATACATGTGAGTAATTAGTTTGAACGGTAACGGGTGTGATATAACTAATTAAACTAACTACTCAGACTCCAAAACTGAACATACACGTTACAATCGTCACTGTCCTCAAGAATGTTCAATAATAGATGTCAATGTGGAGAGTTTAGTTGGGTTGGATGGATCATTTTGAGACTTTAGAGTAACTGGCAAGATTCCACACAGTGATAATCTCTGCTTTACTGTGTGTTTCCATACAGTTATACCAGCACCTACGCCAAAATCTTTATCTTTATCTACAACTGATTGCCATATTTTCGTTCTCAATCATCCACTTATAGTTTATCAGTTTTTGCTTCCTTTGTGCTTTTACAATGTTTTCCACAGAACTGAATTTACCTGAATTCATCGCAAATTCCTATTACAGTCATTTGCAATGAAGAAATTTTAGTTTTTTATTAATTTTAATGGTAAATAGCTGCAAACGGAGACGTGAAGTCGGACACTTTTCTGGTTCCCGTAGTTACCGCGGTGCTCACGTGGTGTTTGCATGCTTTACCATAGCTTAAGTGAAGTAAATGCAACATTTGGCAAATAAACAGATATTTCAGACACATTTTTATTCAAAAGGTTACTGCTTCATACAGCATCTGTTTGAACTAGAATAAAGTTCAAAATAAGCCTATATTTCAATGACGTGGAGTCAACCCAGACAGCAAACTGACATTGAATCAACGTGGAAACGACGTCTCTCATGACATTGAAACAACGTTGATTTTGCTCATCGAATTAACGTTGAACCAACGTCAGACGCGGTATTCTTCAAAGCTAAATGAAAATTGAAAATCGGTTTGCTTTCATAACGTTGAAACAACGCGTTGATTTCAAGTTGATTTTGAAAGAATGACGCGTCTGACGTTGGTTCAACGTTAATTCGATGAGCAAAACAATGTCAGATCAACGTTGTTTCGATGTCATATTTCCACGTTGATTCAATGTCAGTTTGCTATCTGGGAATGTTTTTTAATCAATTTTATTTTTGATAAACATGACACAATATAACATTGCGACTACATGAAAAGATTGTTTACCAGCCCATTCTCACCCCCAAGGCGTCACCTAACTGACGCCTTGGGAAGCATTTGACCATGCTTCAATATCTGACGCTTTAGGCGCCCTTTAGCGTCAGTTAGATGACGCCCTAGGATCGCGTGTACCCTACCCCTACCCCAGACCTAAACCTAACCGCGTCCTCTAACTGACGCTTTCCTTTAGCGTCAGTTAGATGACGCCATAGGATCGCGTCATGTAAGTGACGCTAAAGGGCGCCTAAAACGTCAAATATTGAAGCATGGTCAAAGGTGACGCCTTGGGGTGAGAATGCGTTGTGTTTACTGTTATAAAAAAAACTGATTTGTGAGCTTTAGTGGAACTAAATGTATGAGAATAAACACGAAACGCACGTGATCGTTGTCATGCGTTAAATTCGGCGAATCGTGGAACAGCTGTGACATCGTCAGAGCTTGTGCAGCCGCTCTTGAGAAACTGCGCTGGCTGAGTCCTCCGGCTACTCTCGAAACGCTCTTGCGGTACTTTGATGGCATATGTCACAGTCACGTGGAGTCAGCGCTGCATCAAGTCATAGAGTCAGAATTTGGCGTAAACAGAATGAGAACATGGATCCATCATGCCTTGTTACCACTGTGCAGGCTGCTGGTGGTGGTGTAATGGTGTGGGGGATGATTTTTTGGCACACTTTAGGCCCCTTAGTGCCAATTGGGCATCGTTTAAATGCCACATGACAACAATTAAACATAAAATATCTGTAGCCATTTGAAATGAGAGGGAACCACTGCATTTTTATCACAATCCAAACAAAAATACACACAGGTACCATGACCAGTTGTATTTGATTATAATTAGATTGTTTCATTTCTAGATTTAAAGCAAAAACAAAATGGTCTGACTTTAGTTTTGTGAAATTAAGCTACACTTGCACAAAACAAAAACAGCAGATGGACTAAATGAAAATGCAAATTCACTATATGACAGTAGGTGGCACTTATGGAACAGCAGAGGTTTTTTCGGTACCGCTGTACACAAAGCAGCGTAAGAGGAAAAGATAATGTCATTGAACTTTTTTGAAGAGAGTCAGTCTCCTCCCAGTTAGTTTGCTGTGCCTGGTACAGTATTAGATCTGTGTTGTTCACTTCTTTGCATCTTTGGCCTGTGTTAACGTCATGTTAATATTTCCATACAAATGACATTTTGAGAAATGGTTGCAATGCAGTTTGTGTGCAAGTCTGCAATAGAGATCGGCCAAAAATGAAACCGGTTGACTGACCATAAATCAGAACCAGGCGATTTTTGCTCCAGAACCAGACGAAAGTGGCCGGTTCCCATTTATGGTCGGTCAACCGGTGCTTCTCTATTGCAAACTCTATAACGTATTGTGGTAAATATTCTTCAGGGTGCATGACATCATGAAACACCTAATATTACTTAATTTTATGGTTAGACCATTGAGATATATATATATATATATATATATATATATATATATAAAAAACCTTAGCTTTAAGGTAATATATTTTTTTACACGTTGTGTAGGCTATTTTATACTTCTTGTCTTCGTCCTCCCTCGTGCTTAAACTCTTTTCTATGTACAACAAACATCACACATCGCTCTGTGCTTTTTAAACCAGTGGGAATGAACTTACTCCCTGGCATGCTGTAACTCATGGCAGCCCTATCAACTCCATTGATTTTTGTCTTTTTACTCTTGTCTCTTCTCATCATGGCAGTTTCTCATGCGCCGGCTCCTCTCACAGATTTTATGTCTATATCTTCCCTCCTTGTGAATGTGCTGGCAAAGTGCTGTTGATTTTTCGTTCTGCTTAAACTCTTCGGGAGTGTCAGAACAGGGAGGGAGACAAAGCTAGAGAGAAATAGAGACAGAAAGAGATTATTCAGCAGAGAGAGAGAGTGAGGGACATTGATTGGTGTGTCACTGAGCACAGAGGCAGGCCAAGCCCATGTGAGTCATTTGCTGAGTGGCCGTTTGAACTCAGAGCTATATGGAGGAGCAATGCTATGTTGTTTTAACTGGGTGTACTGGAGCGAAGACAATGTCCAACTGAAGGCAAAGACAGCATACTGCATGAGCTCTACACCTTGTCAAAAACAAAAGGAGATACATCCTTATTTTTAAGTAAATTTTATTGGTCAGAGGTTGTTTTTTGACATCCCACGAGGCTTACTGTTGTTCTCAATTGTGTTTCAAGCCTAAATCTTGTTTTATATGTTTGTTGTGAAATTTCTTGAATGGAAACAAGTGAGAGAATTATTGCAGATGCTATCTTTCAAATTCGTCTGAAACTGAAAGCAGGGGTCTTCAAGATTGACTAGCTCAAATTTAGCTAAAAGTTTGAAATCTATCTAATATGATATGTATTTCAAAAATATACAGTATATATATATATATATATATATATATATATATAAAGGCTGCTGATTTAACGTTAATTTAAAAAAATATATATACATTTAAATAATTGAATGCATTTAACACACCAGCATCACCCCTGAACTAGGTCATCATTCATATAGGCCTAGATGATTGGTGACGAACATGATACAACTCACTGCATGATGGTGCCTATAGAATGCAGTTAGAATATACCTCTAAAAATCAGGGACCCTCTATGAGTTTTTGTCTCATATTTATTAAGGGTGGGAATCTTTAGGCACCTCACAAATCACGATCAAAAATTGATTCCAAAACAATTCTTGATTACTTTTGTTTCTTATTAATTAATTAGTTTACCAACTTTAATTATTTTATTTAATTCGTTTTTATTTAGTTACATATATGTAATTATAAATACTTTTTAAAATAATTATAAATTAAAACATTTAATTAAATCAATTGTATGTTAAGAATTATATACAGTATATATGAAGAGTTCAGATGCAAAAGCCTCTAAATGCCATTTGAAATTTTCTTCTAAAATGATGATTTTTATCAAACTTGTATATTTAAGTTCAGTAATTTCACTTAAATGACAATTAATAGGTAATCTTCTTTGCCATTTAAGTGAAATTACTGAACTTAAATATACAAGCTTGATAAAAAATGATCATTTTAGAAGAAAATTTCAAATGGCACTTAGAGGCTTTTGCATCTGAACTCTTCATATATATACAGTATATATATATATATATATATATAAACTAATATAGCTTCGAAACATAAAAGCAAGTAGTAGATGGTTAAGAGTGAGGAGGAAGTGATCTGAGGTGTGCATTTATTTTATATGCTTTTAGTTTACATTTATACACCCTTGTGTCGATTAAAACCTGTATGACTTTCTTTCTTTTTTTTTTTCTTTTTTTTTTGTGGAACATAAAAAAAGAATATATTTTGAAGAATGTTGGTAACCAAACTGTTTTGGTCAATAAATATATCTAAATTCGCCTGGGTTTCACCATTCTGCCTTGCCGCAGCACGATTTTATTCGCGCTGCTAGGCAGTCTGGATACCATGAAACAAATGTTCCCCTGAAATAGGGAACCAATCAAAGAACGGGGAGGGAGCACAGGCGCATTTGACGTACAGGCGCATTTGATAGAGATTCATAGCACCCAATAAATCGACTCTGGGCATTCGTAAACCACACCTCAAATACGAGAAAATGAACATGTGGTTTCCAGACCACATTTCATTCTCAATGATACGTGGTCTGGCGTTAGCCAGGCTATATCTAAATAGCAATTCAAATGCAGCATCTGAAAAAAATCATGACCTTTGTAGCCTAAAAGTTTGTGTAATAAATTCTATGTTAAAATAAAATATTGAAAGAACTGAAAGGTTTAAAAATGGTTCTATGTCATTGTTGTGAAAACCATATAGGCTATATATTAATATATTTACATGTGATATGATATCAAATATATTGCATTATTGGCCAGAATGATGGATGAAGTGGATGAAGAACACTCTTGAGGAGACACATGTGAGACTTCTAGAGAAGCAAGACTTCAGCAAAAGTATTCATGTTCTCACCATTTCCTCTCGAGGATGAAACAATTGAGATATTATAGTCACACGGGCTCTGTTGTCATTGGTCTGTTTGCTAGAATCAGTAGTAAATATATTATAAATAATGCTTGACATGTCAATAACCTTAAGTCAGCTTAGAGATGTTATTAAATCTGTTTTTTCTCTCTGTCTTACTCTATAGATAACTCCGGTTGATAGGTCATCCGTTGCTCATCCCTGTGCACCCGTCATCTCACCACAGCAGAGCTACTCCTACGACTGGTGGCACGCCACGCGCCTCACCTTCACACTGCCCTCGTCCTTGCGCCCTCCCTTGTTTCGCCAATTCTCATCAGGGACGCAAATTCACCATCTGCTCGTAAAGGAAAACAATATGAACACGCCAGATCATACCATCTTTTTCTCATACCTCACCTGAGGACAATCAGCTTGGTTCCTTCAGCCTGCCGCAAGCGCTCTGATCAGCGAGATGGGAGACTGGGTGTGTCTGAGCCCAGCCGAATTCTCCCAGCTGCAGCAGTACAGTGAGTGTGAGTATCTGAGCACAAGAAGCCTCTCCTCTAAACTCTGGCAGGTTGATTGGAATTGATTTTGGGGCTGCTTTAGGTGGATAAGAATGGATGGGAAGTTTTATCTGTCCATTTAGTTGGTTCTTGGCCATGCTTTTCCATAACTGTACGACTTAGCTCCATTGTTTCGGCTGATGCTTTGCTCAATTTGTTATTTTGGAAGATGCTTACACATTCTGAGGCCGACCCACTAGACTTTTAGGAAGCAATGCTGGGAATGTAGGCTGTATTGACGTAACACATCAATTCGCTGCCAGTGCTCTCTGTGTCTGTATTGATTAACAACGTTTAATGCAGTTATTGATGCAGACCACTTTATAAGCTATACAAGCCTATGACATGTTAAAGTGATGGTCTTGCTTATCATTTCAGTTTTTTTTTTTTTTAATTTTGCAAGGGATCTGTGATATGACAGTTTTGAGGGAGTATTGAGTGGTTATATTGATTTGATTGAGGAAAAAAGTGAAATTGGATGCTAAAGCATGATCAGATATTAATTCATCGTGTTTCTATTATTGTAAGGGCTTTCGGTAAGTCTACCTCATCTTTTATTATAGGACTGGCTGTGCCAGCACATATCCATGTGTAATGAGGAGGACTAGGCTTCATCTGGTCAATAAGGACCTGTCTGTTTGTCATTCCCTCTAACAACTCCTTTCAACCTCAGGGGAAGCTTTACTTGCATTAGCGTTGATAATATTTTGAATGTTTTCTTTACAAAGTTAATTGTGTATATTGCGTAATTGGCAGCAGGTGGCTAGATCTCAAATGGCAAGAACAACATTAGAGTGCGAATACAAGAATGCAAACATATTTTATTATGCAAGTATATATAAATTTAGCTGGCAAGTTGGCTAATTGGGATTGGGAGTTCACCATTCAAGATTAAAGGGGTGGTTGATTGCGATTTCATTTTTTTTTTTTCATTATAAAGTGTGTAATGTTGCTGTTGGTGCACAAATAGTATCTGCAAAGTTGCAGTGCTGAAAGTTCAATGTAAGCGGAGATACCGTCTTTTAAAAATCAGGAAGTTTAATGCCTACAAAAACGACTCGATTGGGACCTACAACAAGTTTTATACATAACTAACCCATACATTTGCATCAACCCTCCCTCCGGAATATGCAAAAAAGGGCATAGCCATATTTCTACGGCTAATTGAAAGCGTGTAAAGTTCACACAGCTGTCAGGTCTTCTTTGTTCAGGCTTCCCACGGATGTTGTAGTTCGTAAATAATGAATGGATACTATTTATGTTTGATTATGTTCCTGAAAATGATATAGCTCTCTGTGCTGCGCATTTTACGGAAGACAGCTTCCAGAATCTCCATGAATTCAATGCAGGATTCAACAAGAAACTGTTACTAAAACATGAAGCAGTTCCAACTTTAAAACCAGATGCAGCAGTTGTGGCCAAGTGGCCATTATGGCCAAGTATACACGCTTAAAATAGCATTATGAACAACGCGCCACTGACTTTAGACCAGGTTTTTTCTGATAAGTGGCGCAATTGTTTTCTGGAACTGTAAAATAGCACCAGGGAATGTTTGCGCCGAAACACACCTCCTTTTTGCGCCGATTCGCCCAGGGATATTTATTTCCTAGTTTACCAACGTGCGTCTTTTGAGGGAAAAATCCCGCTTTGCGCGCGTGCAAAATAGGAATGACACATGCGTTTGTGTATAAAGTTATTTGCGCCGGGTGCAAGATAGAGCCCTAGGTGTTTTTATGGACATCATTCAAGCTCATTAATTATTTTATTATTTATTAATCTGTTTTTATCTTTATTAAAATGAAATATATATATAAAAACTAATAGATACTTTACAAATATAATACATAAAAACAAAACAATTCAAAGGAAGAATAATGAATTATTCTGTGTCTGTGTGGTCTATGGGCATGTTATTAAGTTATAATACAGGATATTTTAAGAGTTTATGGCAGGTCCAGAGCTCCCAAGAAGGTTGGAATATCACAAGCTTGTTTCTTGATAACTGGGCCCTTTGTCAGTTAAATTTTTAAAAAGAATTATGTACACCACAGTCGACTATTACCTCAGTTGATATGTTTGTTTTGTTTTCTAGTAAATAATTCTAATTCCTTTTTTATTTAGTTTTAATATAATTTACATTTTCTCAATTATAAAAAACATTATTTAGACAAGGTTAATAAAATTATATTCATAAAACAGCAAACTGTACTAAACCTCTAAACCCACTGTTGTCTGCATGGCCTGGGTAATACGAATTTCAAAGAGACCATGTGCCATTTTACCCTTAGAATTACCACAAAATTTCCAAAAGGAGCATCTATCTATGCTTTGTGAGGTTAATTGACTTGTAGGAGGCTGGTAATATATCTGAAATACTCATAAAGTCAGGAAATTCACATTTCTTTTGTTTGGGGTGAACCCCTGGTAACAGATTTGTTTAAAAACCCAGTGACGAACAGTGACGACAGATAATCAGTCAGAAGTGCTCTCAGCCTGGAGTCATATTTACGGTATAATGCCTTTAAAATTAGCACATGCATTATGTGGAGTATATTTTGGGATACTGGACACATTTCCATTAATAATTCAGTAGGTGTGAGATGAGGCATTAATCTTAAACTTTACATCTCACAAATGAATTACCTGGCCTGTCTGGCTGTAGCACAGATTTGAGCATTACCAGTAAAGAAAATTTAATATTACGATTGTAGTGACTGAAATGATCACTGTTATCGGTATTAAAACTGTATTGTTAAAATACGATAGAAATGTTCAAAACGTACTGATACAAACACTGAAATAAGTTCTATGTCAAAAACCAACAAACAAATAAAATGAACAGCACTATGGAATTTTTGTTTGCATAAACATTAAAATAACAACATTAAAGGGTTAGTTCACCCAAAAATAAAATTTCTGTCAGTATTTACTCACCCTCATATTGTTCCAACCCCGTAAGACATTCGTTCATCTTCGGAACACGACTTAAGATATTTTTGATGAAATCTGAGAGCTGGATCACTCCTCCATACTAGTCCATATAGGCTTCTTGAGGGATTGTAACTTGCCGGCCTCGAAAAGTTATTAAAGACATCATTAAAATAGTCTAAGTGACTACAGTGGCTCAATCTTAACTTTATCAAGGGACGAGAACACTTTTTGGTGCGCAAAAACAAACATAAATCATGACTTTATTTCAGCTATTCATCTCTTTGGGCCTCGAGTCAGTTAAACGTCACACGTTGGCCCACTATTGGCTGACGCTGGTCATGTATGTGGTGTGTGTGATGTACAACAACAGATCATACGCTGTTAAACTCGAGGCCCAGAGAGAAGGAAATGAACAGTTGAAATAAAGTCATTATTTATGTTTGTTTTTGCGTACAAAAAGTGTTCTCGTCGTTTGATAAACTTATGATTGAGCCACTGAAGTCACTTGGACTATTTTAACAATGTGTTTAATAACTTTTCGAGGCCGGCAAGTTTCAATCCCTCAAGAAGCCTATGGACTAGTATGGAGGAGTGATCCAGCTCTCAGATTTCATCAAAAATATCTTAATTCATGTTCCGAAGATGGGCCTTGGAACAACATGAGGGTAAGTAAATACTGACAGAATTTTCATTTTTGGTTGAACTATCCTTTTAAGAACGACAGCCAGATTTTAAATAGCTAGACAAAAAATGTTGCTTGGGTTAGGGTCAGGGTAAACAAAATGTTTAATTGAATTTTTGAATAAAAAGTTAAAAAATTACCTCACATTTTAGCCTTTAAACCGTTTTTAAGATGAGGGATGAAAAACGATAATATGTATTGTATCTGCTTCGTGAATAATCCTTCTGAGATTTTTACTTAAATATATATATATATATATATATATATATATATATATATATATATATATATATATATACTGTAAAAATAACACCTAAAAATAAAGTGTAACCATAAATTAATTCTCTGTCAGATGTTGGTGCTAATTGAACCGCAGGAATAGAGCCATTTCCCTGGTAAATGCTGTACAAAAAGCAGTGCTACACTTATAAACATAATTTATTAGGCATTATAAGTGAATTATTTATGAAACTTTGTTTACTGGTTCTGTCATAAACTCAGGCTGTCCTCAAGAGGAGACAGTGTGTATGAAGAGTTCAGATGCAAAAGCCTCTAAATGCCATTTGAAATTTTCTTCTTTAATGATGATTTTTATCAAACTTGTATATTTAAGTTCAGTAATTTCACTTAAATAACAATTAATAGGTAATTACCATTGCCATTTAAGTGAAATCACTGAACTTAAATATACAAGCTTGATAAAAATGATCATTTTAGAAGAAAATTGGCACTTAGAGGCTTTTGCATCTGAACTCTTCTTGCCACTGAGGCTCAGCTTGTAGGTGCTAAGGACTTTATTGTTTTGATTTAGTGGTGTTAATAATCAGTGGAATACATTTGTCATCTATGCAAAATGAGCTGCTAATTGAAACCCCAGTCACAGCAATAATATCCCCCTCCATTAAAACACCCAGACATACAGATCTGTTAGTAAGAGGATGTGTTCACTGCCCACAGAAGCCCCAAGCTGTTTGGAGTTTGGTGTCACTCAGTCTTTAAGTCAGTGATGAGTCTTGTATGTTAACAGTGTCAGAGTCAGTTTGTCACAGTCCAAAGACTAGAGATTTATTGGCCCTGTGTGTTAGACCTCTGACATCACACTTCATGTTCTGAATTATGATCTGAAACTATAACAGCTCGTAAACCTCTGATTGATAACGAAAGTGTGATGTCAATCTTTCCGACCACAGATATCACCAGACTGTTTTATTCTGAGTTGCACATCTTGAGGGAAGACTCATTTTGCTCAGATTAAGT
This sequence comes from Pimephales promelas, assembly GCF_988280905.1. Lineage (NCBI taxonomy): Eukaryota > Metazoa > Chordata > Actinopteri > Cypriniformes > Leuciscidae > Pimephales > Pimephales promelas. Next base: position 25,692,213 of record NC_142775.1, on the reverse strand, counting down.
AGTGGGTGCAGTTTTGTTTTCAGTCATATGGGTCTGTCACATTCCCTGCTGCCTGTTTTCCCCTTAACCACTGAGTCGCTATATACCGACTCATCAACTGATGATTTGAATATTGGAATTTATTTGTATCCATTTACACAGATAGTTCACCCAAAATAGTAATGTCATTATGTACTCACCATCATGTTGCTCCAAACCGGTATGTTATTGATTCCATGGAACATAGAAGTAGAAATCTTTCAACTCTTTTCTGTACAATAACAGTTTAGTGACTGCTGTCAACCTCCCCCCCCAAAAAAAAAATATATATATATATATATATATATATATATATTAGTAGTCTGTATTTCAAGATTTCATATGTTTAAGAAACGAAATCTTTTTTTTTTTTTTTTTTTTTTGGTGAACTGTCGCTGCAAGCCACATCAAATGGTGACTCCACCCACTGGCAATATTTACTCACTCACATATTTACTCACATTTGAAAACCCCTTGGGATAGAAGAGTATCCATCAGATGAGCACTCAAAAATCTAAAATCTGTGCTGAAGTAAGCTATCCGGGAACTTCTCGGATACTCTTTTATGAATACTGATGTTTCGAACGTACTGCTTCTTTCATGTACTGATTTCTCCTACTAAATAGTAGGAAAGTAGCCATATTAGAACGCGCTACGTCCAAATCTCACAAGAATTTGTATGTCACACCCAGATAATTCTCCCCTACTCTTTTATGATTCGAACATACTTTTGACACGCCTACTCTTTTTCCCATGCTATATAGTAGAGAAGTATTTTGTGTTTCGAACGCATTGTATACTATGTAACATGTCACGCTCTGTGTGAATGGTATTTACGACAGGAACATTAAATATAAGTAATCCACAGTGACTCTAGGGGTCGCTGTTTGACAAAAAAGGAATTCCTGCATAGTGTCCTTTTAAAGGTCCCGTTCTTCATGCTATTTTGAAGCTTTGATTGTGTTTACAGTGTGCAATACAACAGATCTGTTAGTAAGAGGATACGTGTTCATATTTCGGGTGTAAAAAAACACAGTATTTTCAAACAATTTACTTATCTGTATATGACTGTTTTCACTGTCCAAAAAAAACGACCCGATGACTTCCTTGCTGTATTAAGTCCCTCCTTCGGAAAAACGTAACGAGTTCTGATTGTGCCAGCGGCTACTGTGTTGTGATTCGACAGTAACTTATCGCACGTTGCCCGGAAAGGTCACGCCTCTAACCATAAATTGGAGATGCATGCGCATCTGAAGTGCTAAAAGACCACGCCCCCTTTATTGTGTATTCCTCTGGGCGGAGATTAGTTAAAATACTGTTCTAGTTACGTCATTAAAAAAAGAAGTAGAGGGATGTAGTCCAAACTGGCCGTTCGCTGTATGCTTTGAAAGGGGACTTCTGTCAAATAAAATATCTCGCTAGGCATTGAACTTTGAGCTTTATAATTTTACTGGTATTATTTATGCGCTAACAGCAACATTACACACTAACTAAAGTTTGAAAAATGGAATCGCGAAGAACGGGACCTTTAAACTTTCTGATTGGCGCTCTCGGTGACTTGCTGCTGAGAGCAGCCAGCTTCCATTGAAAATTAATGACTTCCGGTAACTTTGTTTGAAGCTCAACGTTTGAAGCTCAAGTCTGCGGCGGTGTGTACGTACAGTCAGAATCATTTCTTATTATTATCAATGTTGAATTTTTTTGTGCTGCTTAATATTTTGGTGGAAACAGTGAAAAATGTCAGAATTCATTGATAAATAGAAAGTTTACATGAACAGCATTAGAAATGAGAATCTTTTAAAACCATTATAAATGTATTTACTGTCACTTTTAATCAATTTAATGAATCCTTGCTGAATAAAAGTATCAATTTCTTAAAAAGAAAAAAAAAAATGTCCCAAAACCTTTAAACGGTGGTGCATCTAAATATTTCCATGCCAAGATGGGGTGTCTACACTTAAACAGTAGCCTATGTACAGATGTGCTCTATATCCAAATAATATTTTTTTCCTTTTAATCCTTTCTATTTTTCTCTTTCACAGATTCCTCCAAGAAGCTTAAAGATGTCCTTGAAGAGTTTCATGGAAATGGTGTCCTCTCCAAGTACAACCCTGAACAGGTATGTAAGGGGCCATGGGTCTCTCCTGGTTAAATGATCTGTTTAGAGGCAGCGGAGCCTCTAGCTGTGACTTGACAGAACACCAATACAATCAGACTCAGGGCTCAAGTCATTACAGGAAATGCTTAGTCATCCGCTCCCCGAAACCAAGTGGCCAGATATCACTTCCTATTAGAGAAGGTCCTCGCTGACATCATAAAGCACATGCATCACGTTGCTGTGACAACAAAGCCAGCGGGTAGCCGCATCTATAATTTGCTTTATGGAGTGTCACCATTATATTTCTCTCCTCTCCTTCGCACTGACGTAAAGATGCTGTTCGGGGTTTGGCGCCACAGGTTGTGACCCAGAGTCTTGGCTGAATCAATAGCACCGGTGGCAGTTAATGGGTCTGAAGCTGACGCCAGGTTGGCTGTGGTGTGAAATCGCATGCGTCGCATTGTTCATTAATTTAGTTGTGACCACCTATGGATCATAAAGCCTGAAAGTATAACAAAATGGAGGTGACATGCCATCAGTGCCTCTGTGCTGCCTGCTTACGATGACACGGTGCTGTATTTCACTCATGATACAGCCCTGATTGACTGTCTGACTACGGCTGGGCTTTCTATAATGAAGTTTAATTAGGGTGACTCTATAACCTTTGGCAAATGACGAGTGTCTGTAAAAATGGGCACTGGTGAAAGGTTAAATAAACAGTTCTTTCTTTCTTATGTGATTTGTTAGTTGAGTCAGCCTCTCTGTTTTGCACGTTTGAAAGTCAGACAGGAAGTTCCTCTTGACTGGTTACGCTGCTTTTCACCTCCAAAAGAAACAAACGCATTTGCTATTACTGAGACAAAGACTCATTTGTGTTCAGTTACTTTAACCTTCCTGTTTTTGGTGTGCATCTGCCCAACGTTTGCAACCCCTCAAGCGTAGCCCCCCTTTGCACGCAAGTTCCTCTCTTCCACCTAGTTCCTTCTCTCCTGTTCAATCTGTTTTTGCTTTACTGGTTTTTTGCCTTTTACAAAGTTTCATTTCAGCAACTGGAGGAATCTAATTAATTTAAGTTTGTTCATTCCTTTATTGGTATGATTAGCGGAGAATTCTCTTGCACTATGGGTTTCACAACTACTTATTTTTGCTAGTCGACTAGTATTGCATAACAGTCGACGACTAGTTGACCAGTCGTTACATTATTTATTCGTCAAATTGACGTATTAATGCACTGAGCATTGCGAAAGAAGACACAGAGGAAGGAGTTCTGGTGAATCATTGGAAATGTATTTTTGAAATTCAGAAATAACATAATTAAAATAACATAAACTCATCAGTTATTCTTTTCAGCAACATGTGTTTATAAAAAAAACCACCAGAATTCATTTAAAACATTCTTGTAATTAAAACATTCTTGTTATGAGCCGTGCCACACCACACGCATCAACGAACTTTGCAGATAGCCTTAGACAATATCATTGTCAACATCACAACTCTGAGTTCCCTTTCGAGGGTACTCAAACTGCATCGATGACGGCACTATGGCCCTTCAGCATAGCGTGTCTTAATTTATGAATGAAACCGAATCCAGTCCTGTTGCCGTTGCATGATGATGTACTGTAGCATGTGACGGCAATAGCGGATGTGTACAAAAGCATGCCGGCATACAGAAATGTCAGCTATGTAGCAAGCGCTCTGTGTCTGTTACTATACATTTTCTCATCATGGCAAGTGAGCAATTTAAAAAGTGTGTGTTCCCATGCCCTCGCTATATTATGGCTGGGGACATACACGAGATGTGTGTGTCTTGTTTGGGAATGCAGTACGCCCAGGCAGCTCTCGAGGGGGCTACTTGTGGCCACTGTGAGTCTATTTCCATAAGAGAGCTGCGTTGTTTTCCGAGGACGGCCAGATGCGCGCTCCCAGCGGTTCAGGTCCCGCATGATCGTAGGGCTCGCAAAGAGAACTTTCGGAGGGGATCGGTACTGCCGAGGCACTTTTCCAATCCTCATCTAAAAACTCAAATTCCCCTATCCTCCATTCGGGAGCAACCGAATAAAAATCTAAACTGTGCCAAGAAAACATCCCCCACACCATTACACCACCACCACCAGCCTGCACAGTGGTAACAAGGTATGATGGATCCATGTTCTCATTCTGTTTAAACACAAAATTCTGACTCTACCATCTGAATGTCTCAACAGAAATCAGACCAGGCAACATTTGTCCAGTCTTCAACTGTCCAATTTTGGTGAGCTCCTGCAAATTGTAGCCTCTTTTTCCTATTTGTAGTGGAGATGAGTGGTAGCCGGTGGGGTCTTCTACTGTTGTAGTCCATCCGCCTCAAGGTTGTGCGTGTTGTGGCTTCACAAATGCTTTGTTGCATCACTCGGTTGTAACGAGTGGTTATTTCAGTCAAAGTTGCTCTTCAATCAGCTTGAATCAGTCGGCCCATTCTCCTCTGATCTCTTGCATCAACAAGGCATTTTCGCCTATAGGACTGCCGCATACTGGATGTGTTTCTTTTTTCACACCATTCTTTGTAAACCCTATAAATGGTTTTGCGTGAAAATCCCAGTAACTGAGCAGATTGTGTAATACTCAGACTGGCCGGTCTGGCACCAATAACCATGCCACGCTCAAAAAATCCTTAAATCACCTTTCTTTCCCATTCTGACATTCAGTTTGGTGTTCAGGAGATTTTCTTGACCAGGACCACACCCCTAAATTAATTGAAGCAACTTCCATGTGATTGGTTGATTAGATAAATACATTAATGAGAAATTGAACTGGTGTTCCTAATAATCCTTTAGGTGAGTGTATATATATATTTAAGGATGGCCTTAGGGCTACATTTTTAGCCAAAGTGATTTAAACATGGTAAACTGTTTAGACATTAGAGTCAGTAGTTGTTGTAGTTTTTTTTTTTTTTTTTTTTGTTCCAAGCTTTGCTAGCTTTTATTTCAGTTGACAAAAATGTTTGGATTTAGTTTTCATTACGAGTAATAAAGCTTTCCCCTTTTTAGTTTTTCCCCATTTTGTTACTATGATCAAATTACCACCTTAATGAAGTAAGTCAAGATTATGCAAATAAACTTGCAGAACAGCATTAAGTATGGTGCTAATGCCATAGAGCATTAAAGATGGAATATGTGAATTTATTCGACATCAGAGCACCAGAGGATAAGACTGGTAACACCATTCTTTGATCGCTTCCCTCTGCACGAACAACCACTGCAGTGTATATAACCCTTCTCTCCCTCTACCCTCTCCATATATCTCTGACTGCCACACAGAAGCAAGATGTTCTCAACCAAGTAAGATGTTACTTTCTGGGTTTGCATGTTCTGTGGTTCGATGTGTCTACAGACTGCATGTCCTGGCCCATCCCTGTCTAACAAGAAAGTCAAGCTTGGGTCATAATGTCTACTGAAGGTCAAAGTTCATGCCCAGTGCTTTTCAGTGTAAGCCATGTGTCTTCATGGTGTCTTCATTAGCAAAATGTATGTTTTTACTGTACTTCAATGTGTCAGTGATCTCCCTCTGTATTTTTGTTGCTGTGCCTCATAAAGAAATGCTTAAGCGTGTCATTCATGCCCAGAAACAGGAACATTCTGTCTGCGGAGAAAAAAAAAAAAGGAGCAGGAAGCTGAATATCCATGGCTTTATTTAATCTCACAGGTTTCCCATCTTCTCATTTCTCATCAACTCTCCACTTGTCTCCTGTAGCCCATCGACTATGAGGGTTTCCAGCTATTCATGACGACCTACCTGGAGAATGACATCCCTGAGGAACTGTGCAAACACCTCTTCACTTCCTTTAAGAGCAAGAATGGCGGAGGCAGCTCCCCTGACACCTCTCGATCTGGAGCAGGCATGCTGGGTAAATAATCTCTTATAATGTCTTTATTCTATCAATAACACACTGTAGAAGTCTGAATGTCATATTCATATTTATGGTTTTAATAGGTTCTGAAATATAAGTCTCTGTTTCCCTGAGGTTATTTTAGGAACTGTGATTGAACAACTGTATTGAAACTCTATTACCCACTGATTCAGTACATGTATAATTGGGACCACATTGGAAACCTGGAAAAAAGCTAATTATTTTTCTACATTTTGAAAAATGTAGAACCTTATGTCAAAATAAGGAATGTTTATGATTTTGCACTATTTCTAGGTCACTAATTAAACTTCTGCTCAAGCAATGCTTTCATTAAAGCAAAAGCGGGGGTATTGTGTCTGAATACCTCTACTATCACTATTGATCCGAGTGGATTAAGGCAAATATCAGCTGACTGTATGAATAGTTTGACAACAAACAGTGCCATCTAGAGCCATGATTTCTCTGGACTGGCAAAGACAGAACAATCAATGATTTCATTTGGTCCCTTTGCCCTTCATGCAACTCAGTCAACAAATATTAAAGGTAGTAGTAAAGAGTAGTTTTTTACTTAAACTTAAAAAAAATCACCTAACTTAATTTTAACTTTACAGAAGGATAACTGAGCATTCTCAATCCACTCCACTGGTTCAAAGCCCCATAACTCAGATCCATAATGGGTGCAACCATGTGGTCGAATACAGCGCTTGGTTACAGCTAATTTTATAATTACGAACAAACCTTAATAAAGAGAGCATTGCCTTCTTTCCTTGGTTTGCTAAGTGTTGTCGAGTTTTCCCACCATGACAATTTTGGTGTAAACCATATCCAGACATTTATAAGCGTTAACCACTTCAATCTGTTCACCAGCAAAATGCCATTTTTCATTCTAATTTAAAAGCCCCTTCTTCTAAAAACCATAACCTTAGTTTTACCAAAGTTCTTTTAGGCAAGTCATGCCACTTGGCCACCATCTTGGCAACGCCTCCGGGCAGCTATTTCGGATTAACAAGACCAGGCTCCTATCTAAATGAATGGGCAGAGACTCAGAACTGCACTTTCACTGGTCACCGAGGCATAAAAACTGATTGTATAGAAACAGTAATAAAATATGATCAAATTCACTAAAAAAAGTTTGATGACTTTGCCCCAAAATAAGGTTTAAAATGCCTTTTTCCTCACAGGTTATACTTTTACTGCACATGCGCAAGGGTTCTCTCACTCTCTGTTGTGCGCTGCTCTTGCTCGCTCACAAAAAAAGCGCGCCAAAAAACGGACGATCTGACGGTTTTAGAAGATTAACGACCCAAAACTAAAAAAAACAGACCCGGCTTCTATTTGAGACCGGCTTTTATTTACCCAAACCTGCAGCCACACCAGGCGTGTAAAAGATACAGGCGTCTATTTGGGACTCAGCTATTATTTGAAGTTTTATGTTAAATCTCCTTAATCTCTGACCCAGTCTTTTTCCTCGTCTAATTTTCTGTCGCTTTACATACATCATCTGGTATCACTGAGCTACGTACAGGCGCATTTGATAGACATTTGTAGCACACAATAACACGGCCCTGGGCATTCGTAAACCACGCCTCAAATGCGAGAAAATGAACATATGGTTTCCAGACCACGTTTCATTCTCAATGATATGTGGTCTGGCGTTAGCTATGTACTCACATTAATTGAATGAGACCCTATTTCATTATCCTTTTATTTTGTATTAACTTGATTCCTTTGTCATTTCAGATTATAAACTTAATTTTCCTCTCTTTTTTTTTTCATGTACCACTTTTTTTTCTTGTAGGTATGAATGGAAAGAGTATTTTGAGTGCAATGAGCCGACATTCACCAGAGAACTCTGTAGGGATGACTCCAGGCTCAGGGGCCACCACGTCTCCCTGCTCGTCCCGCTCCTCCTCACAGCGATCAGGCACAGGGGGCCACACACCCAGAGGCCCCCACCGGTCACCTAGCATGCACCCCAGACCCCCAGCGGGCAGCAGCAGCAGCAATGCTTTGGCTCTCTCCAAGACCTCAAATTCCCCGCGCCTTTCCCCAGGTCAGAGTCTTGTACAAGTGAACAACCTTGATCTTTGCCACACTTTTTTACACATAGGGAATTGCTTATGAAGCTATATAGCCTGATCAGAATCATGTTTTGTTGACAGATATTCGTCAAAACTTGCACTACTTGTAAAACAAGATGCTCGCGCACACATATTTTGGTGTGATATCTGGTGTCATTACTAATAGACATGTAATTGGCATCCTTCCAGAGCGTAATCAATCTGAGAATCGTACATCTCTTCAGAGGAGTCCTTCACCACAAAATGGCTCTCCATCGCCCCAAGTGGTCTTCCTTAAAGACATTGTGTGCTACTTGTCTCTGCTGGAGAGGGGGACACCAGAGGACAAGCTTGAGTGTAAGTTAGAGTGGAATTATTCAAACATGGTTTTCCTATAAGCATTTTTTTTTTTTTTTTTTTTGGGGGGGAATTTTTTAGGATTCATTTTAAGACAATAGCATTTTCAAACGCTTATTTGCTCGTATATATTCAAAATATTAATAGTTGATGTTAGGAGCATTTTCATGTTAAAGCTTTCATGTTCAAGTTAAAGCAAAAAGTTTTTCTTTGATATGGTAGTTTATCAGATGATTTTTAGATCATTTCAACTCATTGATTCTGTTAATCTCCTTATTTACATTTACAAGTAATTCCTAATTTTCCTAAAGAATATTTTAAGTAATTTTGCAAATTGCTTCCATTAAAACAATCATGCCAAACCACAGAAATCATAATATTAGTCACAAACATGAAAAAGTAACCTCACTCTTGGCAGCTGTCAATAATTTATTTTATTTTATCACAATACATGCAGCAAGGTATATGGATCTTTGAAATGTTAAAGCACAGTTAATTTCATTTCAGTGACTGTAGCCTTTGTGTCGGCATAATTGACCATGCTTACCATACATCAGTCAAGTAAAACAATTATTATTACAATTATATCAAGATGTTTTAATATATCTTTTTATGCTCACCAAGACTGCAGTTATTTTATTAAAAATGCAATAATATTATGACATTTTTAAATAATTAAAATAAATAAATATATATATATATATATATATATATATTTTGTGGAAAAGAATTCAGGATTCTTTAATAAATAGAAATTTCAAAAGATTAGAATTTATTTGATATATAGAAATATTTTTGTAACATTATAAATGCATTTACTGTCAGTTTTCAAGTTAAAGTGTCCTTGGTGAATAAAATTATTAATTTCTTTAAATAAAATCCTTCTATAGTAGCTATAATTTACTTTTACATGTACAGTAGATACCTTTTTCAGTTCTGCGTTTTAATGTAGACTTCTGGCCTAAACATAGTTAGAGTGAGAGGAGGAGACTTCTAGAATTCCTCACTCTCACTTTCATTCCGTAAAGACTTATCCCCACTCCTGTCCTTGTTTGCCATGTTTAGACAAGCTTTCTTTAGCATAGGAAGTTATTTCTACCCAAAGCTAATCCTCACTAGCTGCCTCAGTCTGTCCATAGATAATCTGGGCTCCAGGTGCTAGGATGGGGTCTGTACTTGACAAATGTTTTTCACACTACGAAAAGATTCAGTCTCTTATCTTTCTCATCTCTCACCCTAAAGTCATGTTCAGGCTGTACGACACAGATGGCAATGGCCTACTGGACAGTTCGGTAAGTCCTAAATCTCTGTTAAAATGTGTAATGGTGAAGTGTCCAGATTTTTTACTTGGTTAGATGTTGTTGACAAAGAGTTAATAATTCAGTACACATAAAATTGTGGGATTAATAAAGTTAATAGTTTCCGTGTGTGATGTCATTGTGTTGGGTTGATAGTCATTTGTTTTGGATTGTGTGTGTTATATTATTATTATCCTCTCATTGATTCTATTTCATTCATCTTTGCACTATCAGACCTTGGTGACTCATATATTATTGATCTTTTTGTTTGAAACTTTGAACTGATATTTAGAGGAAGCTGTAAATAACAGGATGTGTAAAAAGTGAATTTGAAACTTTATGCTTTATTGTCTATGATGTGTAAAGCAATTATCTGTCAATTTAGGAGCTTGACCGTATAATAAATCAGATGGTCCATGTAGCCGAGTACCTGGAATGGGACTCTACAGAACTACGGCCGGTATGAATCAATTTAAACTTTAGCACCATGGCCCTCCCAACATGCATAGTTAAATCCATATCTCATTGTCCCTTTTTAATGTCTAAAATTTTAGATTCTTAAGGAGATGATGGAGGAGATTGACTATGACCGGGATGGAACGGTCACACTAGAGGAGTGGATCAGAGGAGGAATGACCACCATACCACTTCTGGTACTGCTAGGAATGGAGACGGTAAGGAAAAAAAGTAATTGCGAGTTATAAAAAGTAAACAACACATAAAAATGTAGTTTCTCAATTCCTGTTTTTCTTTCGCATATGTTCAGAATGTACAGGAAGATGGGCAGCACGTATGGAGACTAAAGCATTTCAACAAGCCAGCATACTGTAATTACTGCCACACAATGTTGTTAGGAGTACGAAAACAGGGCCTTTGCTGCGCAAGTGAGTATGTTGGTCCATCATTCTGTCTGCCTATATGTCTGTCTGTCTGTCTGTCTGTCCGTCTGAATATCTGTCTGGATGTTTTTATGTCTGTCTGTCTGTCTGTCTGCCTATCTGTCTGTCTGTCTGTCTGTCTGTCTGCCTATCTGTCTGTCTGTCTATCTGTCTGTATGTCTATGTATCTGCCTATATATCTGCCTATCTATCTATCTATCTATCTATCTATCTATCTATCTATCTATCTATCTGTCTGTCTGTCTGTCTGTCTGTCTGTCTGTCTGTCTGTCTGTCTGTCTGTCTGTCTGTCTGTCTGTCTGTCTGTCTGTCTGTCTGTCTGTCTGTCTGTCTGTCTGTCTGTCTGTCTGTCTGTCTGACTGTCTGTCTGTCTGTCTGTCTGTCTGTCTGTCTGTCTGTCTGTCTGTCTGTCTGTCTGTCTGTATGTATGTATGTATGTATGTATGTCTATATATCTGCCCGTCTATCTGCCCGTCTATCTGTCTGTCTGTCTATCTATCTATCTGTCTGCCTATATGTCTGTATGTCTATGTATCTGCCCATCTATCTGTCTGTCTTTCTGTCTGTCTGCCTATCTGTCTGCCTATCTGTCTGCCTATCTATCTATCTATCTATCTATCTATCTATCTATCTATCTATCTATCTATCTATCTATCTATCTATCTATCTATCTATCTATCTATCTATCTATCTATCTATCTATCTATCTATCTATCTATCTATCTATCTATCTATCTATCTGTCTGTCTGTCTGTCTATCTGTCTGTATATCTTTTTGTTTTGTCTATCTGTATTCATTGAAATTTGATGTGTCTAACCTGAAGGTGTGCAGTTTTTCGTTTGAAATGTTTCCCCGCAGTCTCTCACTCTCCATCCCTGACAGTCCTGTCTTTTGTTTGGCAGTATGCAAGTACACAGTCCATGAGCGCTGTGTGTCCAAAGACATTGCTCCTTGCATTAGCACCTACGCCAAGTCCCGCAGACACACCAATGTGAGTGCATAAACAGCAGCATACGCTCACAAATGAACACATTTACACATCTGTTTATCCTCTTTTGAAGAATAGGGACAGAAACAATAAATTCATGAGTAAATTTAAAAATAAAAAGTAAACTTTTTTTTTCCTAATCAGCTGGGGAAAAAAAAAGTACTAATCAGCTGTCTCACGAACGTAACCAGCACATTTATCCCCACATAGCAAAGCCATAACACAGTGAGGGAGAAGAACTAAGTTACATGAAACAATCCAACTACATATTTCACACCACTGACAAGGGAAAAGTCACTAATCACGGTGTCTATGGCTAGCTTCCAATGGGGTGCCCGCGGTTATGTATATGTAGATATAAATGTCTCATTCTAAGGTAATAAAAATATTACAGTTTATTAAGTTAGTTCGTTATACACCACTGAAAACATAGTTATGGATGGCATATTGCATTTCTTTTAATAGATACTCAAAATTTGTACACATTGCACCTTTAAGTACAGAGCTCATGGTTTAACAAAAACACAGTGTTCTATTATTGAACATTTGTGTTATGATTATTTTATCCACTGACCGCAGTCCAGTTCAGTTTCACCCAAGGCAACTTCCCAGACCCTTAACTCTTGGTTAAATCTCAAAGTAATGTTCTGTAGACATGTCAAGAAGGTTATGAGAACATCCTGTGTCTAACGACTTTTTTTAGTACTCAGAATTAGAAGGGAAAAAGACAGATCATGCAACGCTGTTTTAATAGTCTCTGACACCTCTTTAAAATTTAAGCTTCCCATTCAGTTATTACATACAGTACGCTCAAAATGTTGTCATTATATTATGATTTTCAGAATGTGTTATTTGACGTGTTAAGTGATGTGGAGTTTAATTTTAGCATATAAGACAATAAAATTGCATTGAACAGTTCAAGATAATACTTTTAGTGCTCTTTAGATGGGCTGTTTCAATATTTCACAAATAATGACTTTCTCTTTTATGTCTCTTTTCAATGTATCTCTAGGCTATGCAGCATGTTTGGATTGAGGGCAATTCCCCAACAAAATGTGACAAATGTCACCGCAGTATCAAGTGCTATCAAGGTCTAACAGGCCTTCACTGTGTTTGGTGTCAAATCACTGTGAGTATAAATGCACATACTGTGTCCAACAAGAGAAACTCTGATGTTTTAGTGACATTTCTTGCAAGCATACTTTATTTATTTATTTAATAAAGTCACATAATTAGAATCTATCAATATAATTATTTATAGTTTTTCATGTATGATTCTGCAATTTATTTTTCTGCTGCAAGAGACCTTGAGCAAACACAGAAAAAAAAAGATTAATTTGTGGTTCTGTCTATTTTATAAAAGCCATTTTTATGAAATACTTATTCACACCACTTGGTGGTGTTCTTCACTAAGTTTTCACAGCATTTGGTGGATGTGGCTGATTTGTTTTAAAATAGCCTTTGTAATGAGGATAAGTGTCAGCACTTAACACTCATCTTTTTCACTCTATAATGATTTTTATTATCACATTATATAGTCCTGCACCATGCACTTTCCTGTCAGTTTCAACTCTAAAACTGTAATTAATTTAATATCAAGTACAGATCATGCTGTCTCCTTTGCTCCTAACATTTAATGTCTTCTTACTTGATTAAATTAGTGGGAACAAAAAAATCTAGACCATTCCAGTCTGTTGATGTGTCCTTCTCCACCACTCCTCATCTATATTTGCATTGTGTATTGTTTTCCAGCTCCATAACAAGTGTGCGTCCAATGTGAAGCCTGAGTGTGATGGTGGACCGTTAAAAGATCACACACTCCTGCCCTCGTACATTTGCCCTGTTGTTCTGGTGAGCTGTTTTTTTTTTTTTTTTCACTGCACATGATATGCTAAAATGCAAGAAGCACGGGACAAATGTTTTTATGGGTAGGTCGGAGTCCTCGTCAAAATCTTCATGGGCCTCTTTCCCACTGGAAACAACGAGTTGTCTATAGTATAGAGAATATAAAAACAGTTCCTGCATGCTGCTGTAGTTTGCAAATGTTTTGATCCTACTGACTGAGAATTTACAGTAAGAAAAACTATTTATTTTTAAAGTTAATGGTATTTAAGATAAAATTATTCCAATAAACCCTTATATATTAGTTGCGTTAGTTATATCATATAATTTCTCATTAGCAAGTATGACACAATAATCAAGGAAATCTTTTTTTTTATGTACACTATCATTCAAACATGGTGTCAGTAAGATTGTTTTAATGTTTTTGAAAGAAGTCTATTATGCTCACCGCGGGTGCATTTATTTGATCAAAAATACAATAAAAACAGTAATATTATGAAATATCATTACAATTTAAAATATCTTAAATATCTATTTATTTATTTATTTATTTATTTTTTACTGTGATGGCAAAGCTGAATTTTCAATATTCTTACTCCAGTATTCAGGTGTTTAAGTTTAGTTCAGGATTCTTATTTAAAATAAAAGTTATAAAAAAACACCATTTAATTGAAATAGAAACCTTTCACGACATTATATGTCTTTACTGCCACTTTTGATTAATTGAATGCATCCTTGATGAATAAAGTAATTTGTTTAAAAAAATGTTTGAGGGGTAATGTGTAATATATTTTATATGTAAAACATATAGAAAAAGCCCTGCTGCACATAGAAAGATCTTGAGACTAGTCATGGACGTTAGAGACTTGTGAACAAGTCTGATCTAACAACCTTGTAGAACGACCTGTAGAAATGTTAGAACATCAGTTCTTTCTAAAATTAAAGAGAAATAAAATAAAGGGAGACGGATTCTTAAATTACATTTGTCTTTCTCTCCATCTCTCTTTGTTGACGTTGACTGTAATGCCTCTGTATCTGTAGGACCGTCAATGTGCTGTCAAAAGAGGTGAAGGAGAATCATCCCCCAGTACCAGCCCTGAGGACACTGGCCAGTGTTTCAAGTTCACCGGGGACGGCCAGGCACTGCAGGTGAGCCGGCATCAGACACACTCTGTGACTTAAAATCTGTGCTGTACATGTTGTGTGCGCGTCTGTGTGTTTGTGACCTTTTTTCCTCCTTTCTGGCTTTAAGATCACACCTCTGCCTGGAACACACCCCCTTCTTGTGCTGGTTAATCCTAAGAGTGGTGGTCGGCAGGGTGAGAGGTAAACATCTTAGAAACTCAAACTGTTGCATCATCATATTTCATATTCTCTACAGCAGTACAAGGTTGGAGAACGGCTTGCCTAACTATTTAAAGTCAGTCAAATCTGCATAGGCATGTTCAACAAAAGTCCCTTTTTCTTGCTTGCTGGCAGTGTCCTAAATACCATCAAAGCTTGCAGGAGACAGTAATGCTGTTTAAGGAGGAAGAATGTGGGTGTTGTTTCAGCTCTCACCACCCACTCAACGTCCTCCGGGAGACCAGTTTTGGGATTTTGTGCTGGCATCACCATAGCAACAGTTTTAAATACCATTAATTGGCCGATTATCCTCCATTATTAAACATGTGCTCAAACAAAGACGTGGTAACTGCCCTGGACCCAAAAAAGAAAGACCATTTTGGTGGTTCTTTGATGCAAACAAAAGAAACAGAGTGGTCACCATTGAATCATACTGTACTGAGTGTATTTTTCCACCATTTTCACCCCTAGCTGCGTATTGAACGCTCATTGGTTGGGTTTGACATTTGTCTGCACTCTTTTGTTCTTTGCATATGGGAACAAATGAAGTCTTCAGTGTTGATAAGTGCTCAAATTATCACTCCACATAAAAGCTTAGCTTGTGACGCACCTCAAAATAACAGCTCTTCGTATTTCTCTCTCTCTCTCTCTCTCTCTCTCTCTCTACCTCAGTGTCTTTGCATACTAAAAGGAAAGAGTAGCTAACACAGTTAGAAGTGAAGGACATTGCAGAGTCCTCAATAATCATTTTATTACTTCAAGGTTATTGAGGAGCACTGCTGCAACAGTGTGCAATCTGTGTTTATGTGCTTCTGTCTTTCTTGACTCCAGTGATTCCCAGGATTGTGTAGATTTTTTTTTTTTCCAGAGGGTCTGGATATACGATGAGTGGAAGGAGAATTTGACATAAAGGTCATTTATGTCCAATTACAATCAGATTGTTATTAGGATCCATGTAATAATTAATGTTCTATTTATTAAAACAAAGTATAAATGACAGGTTATTCAGACCTTTTGTGTGAATCTCACATCAATGATTGTTTGAAAAGAAGAAGAGTCGAACATTGTCATTCTCTCATGAACTCTCATGAATGTGCCAAAGAGCGCTAGTCTGGATGTCAAGATTTTCTATACATAATAACTTGTATGATATTTTGTAGTGTTTTTTGTGCTTTTGGAGCTTGTCATCACTTGTTACTCAATGATTTTGAACAGAGTGACAGGCTATTCTTCAAAAATTCAACTTTAGTGTTTGATAAAAGAAAGAAAGTCATTTGAGTTTGGAAAGACATTGGAATGGTTGTTAAATTATGACAATTTTTTAGGGTGAATTGCCCCTTTAAGCCTTTTATCATAATGGAAAGTTTAGAGTGATTATATGTTTAAAAATGTCATTCCTCTATGTGTCTTTTAATGCTTTTCTGTGCGCGTTTGTCTTTATCAGGGTGCTGCGGAAATTCCAGTATCTGCTTAACCCCAGACAGGTGTACAGTCTTGAACAAGGAGGACCCATGGCAGGGTAAGACAACTAAAAGCCACCATCAAATTTCAATGGAGATTTGTGGGAATGAAAACATTTTTTGAGTCATGACAGAATTGCTCAAAAACTGTTTGACATTCTCCCTGTTGTTTTGTTCTGGCATGGCTCCCTCTCGCTCCTATCCGTCTGCTTCTACTAACCTGCAATAAAGCGAGCCAACCTGCAATCAACTAGTCTGAGAGAGGAACCACTCACAAAGCGAAGCTGACTTTGAGAGACCTACAAGACATTTACTATGACTCAAGCAGCCCCCTGCTGTGTAAATATATTCATTTAAGTGGTAAATGCACTTCTAATCCTGTCAGTCACACAGAGGCTTCCAAAAATATATATATTGTACTAAATCCTCTTCGCCCAAACACCCCACCTGATTCGGACCAGCTCAGGGTCGTCCAAAACAGTTTTCAATTGTAGCACAGCAGTGGAATCTAAATTCTAACATTTTGGCACATTCTCCATGCCATGTCTGATCTTAGCTAAATGATAAGATTGTTTACGAAGAAACATTTTAGCACTCAGAGGTTAAGTATATTGGTTTAACCTCAAATTTCCTAGGAAAATAAATGCTAACGCGACCATTGTAAGAATACAGAGCAGTATTATTTTAGTATTGTTTATATGCGATCATGGTATTTTTTGTATTTATATAGTATTTTAGTAAACGATATTTTGAAATAGCTTTTATTTTTAAAGGAAAAGTTCGGTATTTTACAATTAAAGCCCTGTTTTAAGATCGTTTCTGATGAAATAGAATGGTTAAGATTGTTTTTTAGACAGATGCTGCTGTCCCGGGAATTTTCGGATTCTGTGGTAGCACCCCCACACCTCTACAATGGTAGCATACGTGCACAGGAACAATCCTTCATAAAAGGCATTAAACTTTAGTTTACAAAGACGTGAAACTCACCGAGTGCTCTGGGGTGTTCATTGATATGTTCACACAAAAATCGCTGTGCTACCACAGAAACTGAAAATTCTCGGGACAGCAGCATCTGTCTAAAAACAATCTTAACCCTTCTATTTCATCAGAAACGATCTTAAAACAAGGCTTTATTTGTAAAATACCGAACTTGTCCTTTAAAATTTTGTTAGTTTTATTTTTGTATATTTCTATATAGTTTTCATTTATTTTTATTTCAGATTTAATGATTTTAGTACTTGAATTTACACAGTTGCCAAGGCAGCATTTCTAGTTTCTGTTCTGTTAAAAAGTTTTTTTTTTTATCTAATATTTATTTTATTTCAGCCTTATTTAAATTATTTACCGAAAATAGTTTTATTGTTAGTTAACAATAACAACACTGATATAGAGGAATATATTTAATGCACATAGCATAGTTTCGATCATTTGTGCATGAAATAACTTGACAAGAAATCATTTTGGCATCTTACTCTAGCCTAAGATGGTTTCTGATCTGTTAGCTGGTTTTATAGAGGTTTTTGGCTAGGTTTAGTCAAGCTTTTAGGTGGGTGACCAGCTTGGCTGGACTGCAAGAGCAGCATAAACTAAGACATGAGTTAAGTCAAGACATGCAAACCAGCTTAGGCTTAAAGGATGTTTGTATTCATGTTGAAATTTCAAAACCTGCAAATTTGCTGTCTAGAAGAAAAATGTAGATATTGAGGAGGTTTAGTCTTTGTTTTCTCTGACTTTACACATGTACACTTACTTTAAACCCACTCAAAGCACACAAGGACTGTACATTCTGTTCAGCACCCAGTGAGCGAGAGAGAGAGAGAGAGAGAGAGAGAGAGAGAGAGAGAGAGAGAGAGAGACTTTTTTTGACTTTTAGACACTCTTTAATTTACAAGAATAAACTAAACAAAACAAAAATTATCCAATAAATAAAAAAACAAAACAAAAATCACCAATTAAAAACCAAATTCCCTGATTCACTTATAGTCACCAGAACTGCTCCAACACCCCATCTCCATTCAAAATAAGATATATTATTGGTGTTACGATAATAGGTATTCAATGATCACTCTTGACTTCACCAAAGACTTAAAAAGAGACACCATGCTTACATCCTCTCCAGCATTTTTGCACTGATGCGTCTTAAAAATTGCTAGTTTAGCTTGTCCTATTAAAAAAATTGGCAAGTGTACACTGTTGTTGCCAAGACTTCCTGTATCGGCAACCCAATATAAATAGACTATTGGTAAACGAAAAACCCAATTTTGCAATGATTTCACCCAACAGTTCAAACAATGAACAAAGTCTAAGACACTCACAAAACATATGAAAAACAGTGTCAATTGCATTGCAAAAAGGACATATCGGTAAAACAGTCTCATTAAGCTTTGAAACAAAAGAATTTGAGGCAATAATACAATGCAATACCCTCCACTGAAGGTCTCCACATCTCTTGGAGATAGGAGGTTTGTACAATAATCTCCAAGATTGATATACCTCATCAGGAATAGAAAGCACAGTCCTCCATTTAGTGTCCAGTCTTTGTTTCAATTGCCCAAGATGTACAGACTTCACACATATATGATATAAAAAAAAATTCTCAATACCAAAAAAAGCCAAATCCCCATAACCTTTCAATAAGTTTGTTAAGTTTGTATCATAAACTGATTCCCAATCTTTAAGAACCACCTTAAATTCAGGAAATGTCTGAGGAGTAAAACCATTCAGAAAAACATTATTTATAAAAGAAGTCAACATTGGAGGAAAAGAGGTCTTAAGTTTCCTAACAAATCCCTCCACAATTCTAACCGAAGTTAGCCCAACTTGATTAGCAATTTCCAGTTCAGTTCGCATCTGACCTTTTATTAGATCAATCAAGTCCATTACTTTTGTGATGCCAGCATTCAAAAATTTGTTGATTAAAGATGATGACATATTAAATGGCACTTCAAAAAGAGGACTAAAAAAAAGAGGTTCTGCAATACCATAATGCTTATCCTCTTCTCTTAACAGTGTAAAACAATCCCATGATTTAAAAACAGATCCAAAGAGAGAGAGAGAGAGAGAGAGAGAGAGTGTGTTTACAGAACAAAAGCAATGGTCATTCCACTAGAAAGCAGGCTAACCTTCCATCCTAGATCTCCCTCCCACCACGAAATGTTCTGTAGTCACAACTGGAGCGGTACACACCATGACACCATTCAGAGAGAAAAAGAGAGAAGTGGATTGAAGATTGTATGACATTGATGATTTCACTCATGGAGAACCATATGATCATATATCAAATTCTCTTTCTTAAGCACTTAGCTAATTCCTAAGCATATATTTCAAGGGTTGGCAGCCTTTTTTGATGTGATGACTGCCATTGTTCATAATAACAGCTCCTCTTTAATACAAAAAAGAGAATTAGCAACCAAACATTTATATTATATTTGAATAGTAAGAAACATATCCCTTATTTGTATTTCATTTAGATTAATGCCCTTTATTTTAAAATAAATCTACACATTTGTCTATACTGCTCTTACATTTCTACCTTTTACCTTCACCTTCATGTCGTTCCAAACCTCTATGACTTTTTGTCTTCTGTGGAACACAAAATAAGTTATTTTGACAAATGTTTCCATACGATGGAACTCCATGGTCAATTGTGTTGCTCTGGACATACGTAAGTGTCTGCAAAATGAATAAATTGAAATATATAAAATGTATCATCGGTAAAGCTTCACTATTACACTCTAGATTGATTATTTTGTTTCATATTCAGAAAAAAAACACCTTTGAATTGGCTATATTCTTCACTGATCTTCCTTTTGCTCAGTTTTGCTCATCTTTCTTTTGCTCTCTTGCTCATTTCATTGTGAAATATCTAAACTGATGATTGACACACAGGGGTCTGAATGGATATCAAAATATGGAGAGATGAAAAAAGATGAGTGTGCTCTTTTGATAGCTGTCTGTGCTGAAGAGGCCACTCTTATAGACGCACAACTTGCTAAAGTGTCTTGTCTTTTGCCATGTCATTGGATAAGGAATTGTTTACGCAACCCCCATCTCTACAACAGCAACGTTGCCATTTTAAACTGACTGGCACTGGTACATTACAAATTTATCTGGAGCAGATCTCATTTAGTCAGGCTGAAACATGATTCCAGCTGAAGCCAGTCCAGAACCACAGCCATGTTTCACTTGTGTTATTTGCCCAATGAACTTCAGTGGACATCCATGTTGTGGACGATGTTGTTGTCGACATAGTTTGAGCATTTCTATCATGGCACAGAACCGCTTTGTCTGCATTGTCATTGTAAATGTAGTGGCACATTTACTCGGCTGTTTCGCTCTCGTACTGCATACATAAAACATGCTGCATTGTCAGAGCCCATCAAAAGAGGTTACACAGTATTAATATTTCAGATAGTTGTGTGACTGCTCTGCTGGTGTATTACGCTTAGGTCTATAGCAGATCCCACATGTACCTGTTTGCAGGATATGTCCTGGACTCACCCTTGTGCTGCAGTACATGCTTCTGACCAGCAGAGAGTGGTGTCTTCTTCAGCCTCTGTCCTACACTTGTCTCTGAATGTTCAGTGAAGAGATGGAGGTCAAGTGTTTACAGATAAAATAAGTAAAAGCATTCCGACGACTTTCCAAAAGAGGGAAAAAAATATTGGGATTGATTAGGCTACAGCAGTCAGAAGAGAGAATTATGTCAAATTTGCAGTTGAATTAGAAACACCCTCGCAGCAGTGTTAATTACTTTCTTTTTCCATTTACTGCCATGGTAATATAACACAAAGTATGGCATTATAAATTCTAATTGAAGAGTTCAGATGCAAAAGCCTCTAAATGCCATTTGAAATTTTCTTCTTTAATGATGATTTTTATCAAACTTGTATATTTAAGTTCAGTAATTTCACTTAAATAACAATTAATAGGTAATTATCATTGCCATTTAAGTGAAATCACTGAACTTAAATATACAAGCTTGATAAAAATCATCATTAAAGAAGAAAATTTCAAATGGCATGAAAATATGAAAAATGTTACTATATTTGCAATATTGGTAACAAACATAGTCAAATATGCAAACATAGTCATAGTGAAAAAGGGGCCATGATGATTTCTGAAGGATCTTGTGACTCTGAAGACAAATTCTGGTTTTCCACTACAGAAATAAATTGTATTTAAAAATAGTATACATTGTTAGTTTATTTTTTTTTTTTTTAAATGGTAACACTTTAGTTTGGGGTCCTATTCTCACTATTAACTAGTTATTTATCAGCATAATATTGGCTTTTTTTAGCACTTAGTGTATGCCGAGGTGATGACGTCACTTTGTAGGACAACTCGGAAGTTAGCGGCGGATGGGTTCCCTTGTTCGAAAAGAAATGCATTTTCCCCATAGACTTTTGGAAAATCTCAAAAAATAAGATCTGTGTTCAACAAAGAGTTGTGACCCTGACCCTTACACGTTTTGTCTATCAAGATAATCTTTACAAGTTAATCCACAATTTTGAAGCCCATATAACGTTTTTAAAAAACACAAGCAGACACAATAAAGTTTAAAAAACCACAAGCAGGTTATAACTGTGTGTTCTATGTCATTGATCAAAATGTGAAAATATTTAGAGGATTTTTTCACCTCAGACCTTATTTCAGGCGATATATCAAAAACCCATTCAAAAATCCAATAGACTTTAGAGCGAGGGAACCGGGAGTGCTAAAATGCTTACTCACTTCCACGTTTTGGCCTACAGAGTGATGTCGTAACTTCGGCACTCTATAAAGCACATATTAATGCCTTATTCTGCATGACCATATTATACATACCTTAATACTAAACAGTTACTACTTATACTATTAATAAGCAGTGGTCACGGTTAATAGTTAATTATTGAGAATTGGACCCTAATCTAATGTGGGACCAAAACATGTAATGTTTTATATATTTCATTTTGCTGTTTGTCTTCTGTTTCTGATAAATTGAATTTAATTTATTTGTCAATCGTGAGAAATTGTGAAGCTTTATTCATTCAGTGATTTCTCACAGCTTAAGGCCACTTCACAAACAAATAAAGAGTGAGCAAATTTAGGATCAAATGAAAGACTGGCTTTACAGTCAAAAAAAGGTAGTTTAGTTGAGATTAAAAGCAAGAGATGTTTTGCAGCCTCCATGGGTTTGAGTTCCAGAAATTTGCTCCCATGACACGGAATGGGAAAAACATACATCTTTAATAACATCCTTCAGATCAAACATTTTGCATTGAACAGTAAACTATGAATAGCCACTGGGGAATGCTGATCATTCTCATTGTGTTTATGTCCCCCAGTCTCAACTTTTTTCGAGACGTGCCTGATTTCCGTGTGCTGGCCTGTGGAGGCGATGGATCAGTGGGGTGGATTTTGGACTGCATTGGTGAGTACGCATCATCATCAATGCTTTCCAGAGCTGTAATAATTAACACGGTTACATGGACTTAATAGATCATCTGACTAATGTAGCAGTAACACTCTACATGTATACGCAGTACAAATTGCAACAGTAGGCTCGCTTTGGGACTTAACACCGACAGCATTTCAGCTGCTCTGTAGTAAAAATAAAGATAAGTGTTTGATGATATGACCAAAGAAAAGCTTTCATTTGAGGTACAGAATTTGTATTATCTTGCAGTTTGGATATAAAAAACACAATTTGAGGGGTACTTCACCACCGGCTTTAAATAAACCGTGGCTGCCTATACAGTAGAAAGGTGATTTTTTTTTTTTAATCGGTACTAGAGAAAGCAGAGAAAAAAAGGCTGTTACTGTATCGTTCCTTTTGCCAAATAGGTTCAACACCCATAATGCACTAAGCATGTTGTCGACCAAGGCCAGTCCCGCCAGTCTGTTAGGTATACACTTGACCAAATACCGCCTTGTTTTAGTGGGAAATACTTCTTAGCAAACTTTTGGTCGTAATGGTGTCGACTTGTATTGTTCCCATGTGCAAGAATTCAAAGTGAAGTTAAATTTCCAGTGAAGTATTCATCGCAGTGGCTAAATGGCGCAAAGAATCGTAAACACAGAGAGAACACCGCAAAAGAAAACCTGAAAAAAAGTCCATGTTTGCAGTCAACATTTCAAACTGCATTACCATGAACACGCTCGAAAAATTTTTGCTGACAAATAAAAGTGAATTTCTCAGTCAATACAAAGTAGGTTGTCACACTTTAATTGATGAACTTTACACTGTATTTAAACTGACCCAAATATCACCATTGTCTTTTTGGAGCTGCTTTGGAGCAGCAGTATTTGACATATATTTGATGAAGTTTGCATCATTGATTCTGTTATTTCTTTGTTTATTATTGTTTTGAAGCAATCTGTATTGTATAAAGTGCTTTATAAATAAAGGTGACTTGATTGCACTTTAAATTTGCTGCTATATTGCATCTGCATTTCCCCTAGGAAATCAATAAAGCATGTCAACCAATTCAGCTACAAACATTTGAACATTGGGACGTCCTTCCATGCCGTACTTGACACAAGACTGGCTCTTATTTAAGGCACATACTGTATAATCATGACCTTTAACCATCAGAAAGATCATAATGCCAAATCATTGTTTCTAGGAAAGAGCATTGACTCATCTGTGACCTCTTTTATATGAGTGAATACAGGATAACAGTGGAGATATAATGGCCTGTCTTTCCCCCTCCTAACAGCCATATTGATGTTAATGGATGAGAGCTGGAGAGGAACCTTGTGTGGGCAGTGGTAGATATCGCCGCTAAGTGCTGATTTAGAATCAGTTTGGTCTCCAAACCTTTGGCTTGAAATTGCAATTGGCTGATGGTTCTGAAACCTGAACTCAGATCAGAAGCGATGTGCTCTTCATCGCTTTAGAGAATCTTTAGGCTGGTAAATTGAGGCTGACAGGGACACACGTGGGAGATTGTCCTTATAACTGAAGCAATGATTTAGGAGCAGCTTTTGAATGAGAGCTGCTCTGCCATTAGTCCTTGCTTGTTGTTCACCCACACGACTTTGACTGGTATTATAAAATGTCTGCTGCTAACGATTACTCAGAGAACCCCTGCGGTTAGGCAGTACATCACGCCATACGGACCAGCACCAAAAACAACGTCCCCGCGGTCCCTTTGCACAAACCAATGAGCCACACAGGGACCATCAGCGTGAGGACAGAAAGATACAGTTTATCATTCACTCTCTTCTGTGGATAGCACACCCTGTTCAAATCTAATGTCTGAATTATTGTTAGGATATTACATGGGAATGATGCACATGGTGTGAATGAAGAAGACATTTTCCAGTGCTATATACTTAACTTCAATGTTTGAGCATGGTCTTTATCTAGGCCTTGTTACTAGAGCTCTGGAATATAATTGTTTTTAAGATGCATTGCAATGCTGATGTGAACCAATTCTGCATCGATGCATAAAAACAATATATATATATATATATATATATATGTATTTTTTTTTAACCCTTTGATGCGCAAGCTATGGATACCCCTTCTAATGCGCAACATGGGTCTAAAAAGACCCGTATTCATTTCCTATGGTATTTCAGTGATGGCTGAGTGTTTTCTTTGCTAATCTTTAAAATATATGTATTTTATCATTTGTTATTCCTGGTTTTCATTAAATATCTTGTTTTTGATTTCCACAAATCATTGGGTTTATGTTTCCTTTCTTACTTTATAAACAAACACAGTTTTTGTATTTCTACATCAATTTTACATACATGGGTCTAAAAAGACCCGTATTCATTTCCTATGTTATTTAATGCATGGCTGGACTTTTCTTTTCTTTTTATCTTTTGAGATCAATTTATTTAAGCATTTAATATTCCATTATCTATAAATTTCATGATTTATAAATATTAAAAAAATATTTTTTTCAATTACCAAAAAATTTTTTTTTTTCATTTTTTTTCTGTTTTGTGTTACTATATCAAATGTACTTATCAAACATAATAAAACAAAAGAATAAAGACAACTTTTTGTTAAATTAATCATCTTAGAAGTAATTTAGACAACACATTTAACACTTGAAATGTTTATTTGCCACTTTGTCTCGCATAGCATTCACATGTCACAGATAACTGATAACTGATAACACTGAAATTGAACTGTGGTGTAGTGTAACTGTATTGAATTGTGGTGAATGTGATCAAAGAAAAGAAAAGAAAACAGAAAAAATAAAATCACACTGGTACAGCGGCATCTCAAATTGCCATCTTAGTGCTTACATGCCTCACAAATGACAACTACATGTTTGTGCTCCTTGCACACAGGCCTGGTGCTCTGGGAACACCAGCTGCTGAATTGTCTGTCTTTAACAGAGCTGGGCATCATTTCAATCATAGAATGATTTCAGTATAAGAATCATTTCAGCATATGAATGATTATGAACTGTTAGGCCTACTAAATGTAAATAAGCTTTAAAAAACTATCTTTTTTTTAGTGTATAGTTAACATTAGCTAGCTAGAATATGTCAACAGCTAGCTAGCTAATAGTATTGGACATGTTTCTCCTCACAAGTAATTTCTCACTAGGTTTACAAGGTCAAGGTAACCATAGCCTAATATTGAGATATTATGTTGTAATCTTTTACAATATATATAAAAAATGTCTGTGGTTAAAATAAAATAAGATTAATAATAATTTTTGACCCATGTATGTAAAATTGATGTAGAAATAAATAAATAAAAAACCTAACATAATGATTTGTGGAAATTAAAAACAAGATATTTAATGAATACCTGGAATAAGAAATGATTAAAAAACATATTTTAAATTAAAGATTCAGCAAAGAAACACTCAGACATCACTGAAATAACATAGCAAATGAATATGGGTAATTTTAGACCCATGTATGTAAAATTGATGTAGAAATACAAAAACTGTGTTTGTTTATAAAGTAAGAAAGGAAACATAAACATAATGAGTTGTGTAAATCAAAAACAAGATATTTAATGAATACCTGGAATAAGAAATGATAAAAAAACATATATTTTAAAGATTCAGCAAAGAAACACTCAGCCATCACTGAAATACCATAGGAAATGAATACGGGTCTTTTTAGACCCATGTATGTAAAATTGATGTAGAAATACAAAAACTGTGTTTGTTTATAAAGTAAGAAAGGAAACATAAACCCAATGATTTGTGGAAATCAAAAACAAGATATTTAATGAATACCTGGAATAACAAATGATAAAATACATATATTTTAAAGATTCAGCAAAGAAAACACTCAGCCATCACTGAAATACCATAGGAAATGAATACGGGTCTTTTTAGACCCATGTTGCGCATTAGAGGGGTTGCTATACAAAAACTATTTTTATTCAAAAAGTAAGAAAGGAAAAATAAAAATAAGGATTTGTGATGATCAAAAACAAGTTAATTGAGGAATACCTGGAATACTGAATGATGAAATTAATTTCTTGCAAAGATATAGAAAATGAAAACTGAGTCGGGTCTATTTAGACCCATGTTGTGCATCAAAGGGTTAAATAAGCCTATACATATAAATGTGCTGTTTTATTGTAAAGTAGGCTACTCATATATAAATTAAGCACTTGCATCTGATGTTTCATTTTTTATGAACAGGACATGCATGAGTGTGAAAATAAAGTGCAGGGCGTGATTGATGTAAAACAGTTCTGAAAATAATTTAATGCGGTACTCCCGCTGGCTGACACACACCTGAAACGAGTGCACAGAAAGCCGCCTGCAATACCGAATTTAGTTCTCTTTAGTGGCATATAATATAGTAATTATTATTAAAGGTGCCATGTGTAAGAATTGAGGTAAAAATACCACAAAAAAAAAATTTCCAACATGCATCAAAAGAATGAGAAGAAATAAAGGCGATGATCTCTCTCTCTGATCGTTATGCGCCCTGTCAAGCACAGCAGTCATTCTGTTCTACATCACTCACCGATCAAAATAGGCTTTGGCGGGACAAAATTTTGCTCAGGCGGCCACCAAAAAGCGGACGATATGACGGTTTTAGAAGATTATCAACCTGAAACTAAAAAACAGACCCGGCCTCTATTTGGGACTCGGCTATTATTTGAAGTTTTACAGTATGAACATATTCACTGGTAAAGGTGAAGGGGAGTAGCTTGAAGATGTCGAATTTAAAAATCACTTGACATCAACCAACATTCCTCAGGAGTTGGCTCGGCTTCGACTATGGCTCTAGGGCATAGACTGTAAGAAATAGGGTTGTTCGTTGTGAAGACTATGCCGTTTCTCGTTTGTTTCTCTAGAGTAGACCAACTCACTTTCTGGCGGTATAGCTACTAACCCCATCTGGTCTGGAATGTGAATTGATTTTTTTGACACAAGGCACCTTTAAAGAAAGAATTGAAGGAAAAGATTAATTGTGATGCCTCTGGAATTGTTTTATAATCAAATTGTTACCCTCTGAATCGTAATTGAATTGTGAGGCAAGTGAAGATTCACACCTCTACTTGTTAGATATTGTCTAAAAAAGAGTGTCATTTTTAAAGCCTGTTTAATAACAACATATAGTTCCATATTATGGAATGCCAAAGCTGACTTAATTAAAAATAAATGAGTATTTTGGTAACGGCCATTCCACTTCGCGCCGTGACCGCATAATTTTTCCGGTAATTCAACGGCCTGTCATCAATTATTCCTTACTTATACTGTTAAAAAAAAAATCTATTTTAAATAAATGCAGATTTCTATCCATCTGAGAATCCTGATTTTTTTTTTTTTACTGAATTTTGATCAAATAAATGCAGCCTTGATGAGCAAAAGACACAAAAACATACATTTTGAGTGGTAGTGTACACATACTTGCAAATCCATTAAATATAATTGATGTACTAGTTAAAAATGCAGCAGCAGCTTTAATGGTTCTCTTTGTTTCTTAACAGATAAGGCCAATTTTGCTCGACATCCTCCTGTTGCGATCCTGCCGCTAGGGACTGGGAATGACCTCGCTCGCTGCCTGCGCTGGGGTGGAGGTGAGGACAAAACAAGAGACTGTCCACCAGCAGTTGGAGGGAATTACTTAGTGCCTTTGAAATAAAACTTTGAAATAAAAAAGGGCTTTCCTTCACAGAACCACTCGAGTTGAGATTAGGCTTTGAATTCTTTGAATCTAAATGCAATCCTGTATAAACCCTTCAAAAGGATTTTAAAACTTTTAAACATTTCCACATTCAAACCTGAACAGAAGGTCAGACTGTAATAATCAAACTTCATCCTAGTTCATTGAATGCTCCAGTCACATGAAAGAGAAAGCAGGATTTGTTGAGACCACACTTGCTTTCAGGATTTTCATTCTGTGATTTTGATCACACAGATGACCGCGACAAGCACTTGCCCAGTTAGTTAAGCCAGTGTAGTGTACACTTAAAGGGATAGTTCAACCAAAGATCAAAATTATGTCATCATTTATCAGCACAAAATAAGAACTTTGAAATAATGTGCTGACACCACAAAAAAAAGTATGTTGAATCTGTACTTCTAACAGACCAGTGTGTTAGTGAGATTGACTTATCAGATCACAGCTCATTCAGGCCAGTTTTGTCAACCTTATTGATTTATTAAAAAGATCCAACCTAAAAGAACCATTTGTTTACTAATCGAACATCATTACTTAATGATCTCACGAGAAGACGGTTGTCAACATTATCAGTGAATACAGACTCATATTGCTCTGTTCATCCCATTAAGCTGTCTTATGGTTTCTGAAAATTTGACTTGTTTTATATTGCTTTTTTTTCCAAGGATATATTGTAATTTTCGTTTAAGGTTTTTAAATTTAGTTTCATTTTATTTCAGTTTCAGTTACCGAAAAACATTTATCATTTTAATTTTAGTTAACAATTACACTTTTAAGAATTTTTTAAAAATACTGTCATTTTTAACAATAGATAAATAAACTGTGCTTTGAGTATGCAGTATATAGACTTTCCAATCACACATTCACGTGTGATTGCATATGTGTGTACTTGTTTCGATATTTGGGTTTATATTCAGTAGGTTATGATGTAATGATATGCATCAGTGAGCCTGCGTCTGCTTGTAAGACAGGTGTGGATGGCCGTGTAGAGCCTGCTGAATTAATTGGCCTCGTATCAGTGTTTCCTGTGTGTGCATGTGTCTGGTTTGTTTCAGCGGATAAGGTTTTGCATGAATGTATTCTTAAATTAATTTGACTGGTATACTGTTTTTGTCTCTCCATGTGAGTTGATTGACTTTGAAAGATGTATCACCTGTAGTCAGTGAAGAGGTGCCATGTGAGCGCATGTTTGTCTGCATGTCTGGTCCAGAAAGGCAGAGTGAGCACCTGGGTGTCCTCACACGTTATATTTTACTCCTTAGGTTGCCAGTCGGGAGTCAATATCCCCACATGTCTCACAGCATGATGCCCTCATTAAGAGATGGCACCTCTATGATCATGATGTAACAAGAAGCATCTGTATCTTTCCCATTACAATTGTGAAGTAATTGCAGTTCATTCACCTCAGGTATCCTCTCGAAAGGATCCCTTCATGTCAGTTAGAACATTTTTTTTTCTGTGCTTGGCAACCCTTCTGAGGTCATAGTGTTCAACCCTTTGTTGATATAATAGATCTTTTTTAAATAAATATTTATTTACTCATCCTCATGTTGTTCTAATTTCTCAACAAAATTAGAATGTATTAGTTGCTCTTTTTGCATGCAATTACAATGATTGGACCTTCAAAATGGACCTAAAGCACCATAAATGGATAATAAAAGTCGTCTATACGACTCCAAGTCATACGATCAGTTTGTTTGTGAAATGGACTCAATTTAAAGGGAGGGTTTACACAAAAAGAAAATTCAGTCATCTTTTACACGTTTTTTCTAAACCTGTATAAATTTCTTTCTTCTGCTAAACACAAAAGAAGATGCTATGGGTAATCCAACATTTGATGGGCTTCATTGACTTCCATAGTATGGAGAAAAAAAAATACTGTGGAAGTCAAAGGGGCCCATTAACTGTTTGGATAATGACTTCTGGTCTGTCAGAGATAGAGAGATAGAGACAGCTTTATACTTTCACAACATTGTGCTACTTTGGCAAGTTTAATCATTTGATCTTGCTGTGTTGAGTTTTTTAATTAAGCTATGCTAACCTTGGAATTGCGATAATGCAAGTTTTTCATTGTCATGAGAACAAAAGTTGAATTGTGCTTGTTTTATTATTCTTTTCTATGCATGGACTCTTGCACATTCTTGTTCATAGATAAAAAAGGAGCTTTTGTACATATCTTCATGTCACGATTTTTTTTGTTTCAAACGGAGATCGCGATTCTGAATGACAACTAAACAAAATTACGTAATTTACTAGAGGTTCTGACAAAATGATAATTGCTGGAGTCAATTTAAAAATATTTTATTCATTTAAATATCTGTGTTAAATGAATGATTCAATGACTCACTCACAGATTTCACTTGTTTCATAACTGGATGAATTGTGGTTTTAAACAAATCTCTTGAATGAGTGATTCAATGACAAAAACATTTTTTCAAAAACAATCATTTGTCAGTGGCGTAACAATATAGAATGATTTGCCATTACTTTTAAAAGGTGATTTAGTCTATTTTGATCTAGACATCAGTGTTCATAGCCGAACTATAAACTTTGATCCCAGTTCTTTTGTGATAATATGAATATTTGTAACATGGAAATAATGATATTGTGTGGCTAAAGACTGTTTGCAAAGCAGTTTAATACCTGTACATGACAACTGCTGGATCAGCGGCAGCTCAAACACCAACTCCAATGATCTGGTGTGATTTCGCCAAAGGTTTAGTAGACATAGGAGAATCATTGTCATTTAGCAATAATCGAGATCATGATCTTTTAATGATTAATCGTCCAGCTTTAGTGTGGCTAATTCAAGTCTTTGTAATTAACCCTTTGTGTTATGTAGGTTCACACAGTGTCTGTGTTGTGATTGACAGGCTATGAAGGAGGCAGTCTGGTTAAGTTCCTCAGGGATATTGAGCACAGCACCGAGTTGATGCTTGACCGCTGGAACATCGACATTGTCCCTGATGATAAGGAGGAGAAGGGAGATCCTGTACCCAACAGCATAGTGAACAACTACTTTTCCATCGGAGTGGTGAGAATTTACTACAGTTTTTTCACAAAGAGACTCAACATTATAGTATCAGAACTCCTGAAAGTGCTGTTATATCAGATGTTTTACAGAAACCTCCTCCTGTCTTTCTGACCACACTCATTCATCAGTCAAAATCTCTTACTCCCTATTATGAGTGTGTATTTTTTACCAAGGCCTGAGGCTAAAAGTCGTTTGTGAGTAATTTAATGTTGATTTCTCATGTAGCATTAGAATGGATTATCGTTGTCAGAGGAACGACAACACGCTCAAACTTTGCTGATGTGATTTACTGCGTCTGAAGCAGTTTCATGCCTGTGACTCGTGTATCATTGGACAGAATTCTCCTTCTCACACACAGTTGCTTAGCAACCATATTCTGTTCAAATGTTACATCCCATGTTGTTGCTCTCATCAAGCATTTATTAACAGAGCAGTTACATGTCTTTCACAAACTACTTATGCAATCTTTTTCTACTTCTTTTTATAAACCAGATTATATAACAAATGAATAAGTGAAAAAACAATCAATTTCAAGTGGTTTTGCCAGGTGGATAGATGGTCACTCTATGTTACTGTACATACTTAGAAAAAAAATAAAAATATGAAGAGTTTAGATGCAAAAGCCTCTAAATGCCATTTGAAATTTTCTTCTTTAATGATGATTTTTTATCAAACTTGTATATTTAAGTTCAGTAATTTCACTTAAATAACAATTAATAGGTAATTATCATTGCCATTTAAGTGAAATCACTGAACTTAAATACAAGCTTGATAAAAATCATCATTAAAGAAGAAAATTTCAAATGGCATTTAGAGGCTTTTGCATCTGAACTCTTCATATATTCAGAACCTTCCACAAATATACAGTGAGAGGAATAATTTTCTGAGATGAAAACAAAATGAATGAATGAATGCCAAGGAGGTTTTATACAGATAAGGATGAATTTCTGTTCTTTCGCTGGCACAGTCCCTAGGACCAGGTGGGTCTCCGTGAGCCTGTCTTCCTCCACTTGTTTAGCTAATGATGTATTTCTGTCCTGTTTTTAGAACCTGTCGCTATAAATAGTAAGTCTGCTTTCATTTCTGAAAAATGTCCAATATTCTATTATTATCAGCTGAATCCCAGGTGTGTTGGATGATTGCTGTTATATCTCGCTGAAATGTGCCAAGTAGTCAGGCCACATTTAGAATGGGCAGAAATAGTGACGCGACCTGAAACGGGCCACCTGACCTGCTTGAAATGGGTGTGAAGAGTGGCAGGAGGTACATGCGAGCTTTATGCAAGGTGGCATGAAAACAAGTACGAAGGAATGCGCCACTTCAGGGCTATTATGTAACTCAGCTTAGTGTCCCACTGTCTCCCATACAGACTGTGTGCTCATCAGCCAACAACATGAACCACATAGGAGTTATTGTAGTAGAAGCCTTGAGGTATGTTGAAGTGTGTATATGATAAATGTAGATAAAATGTACATGTGATAAATGTAATAGAAAATCATTAATGACATATTATATAATGCTTAACAAACCAGTACTTGTAGTAATTTCCAATATATAAATAGTACTGTGCAAAAGTAGTAGGCATGTTAGCATTTTCACAGTTATTTACATCTTTGCTGTAGTGTGTCAGTAGGAAATATCAGCTTAAATTTCTGGTGTTAAAGGGCACCTATTATCCCCCTTTTTACAAGATGTAATATTGGTCTCGGGTGTCAATAATGACTGCTGCAGATTTTTTAGGCTGCTGTCACTTTAAGAGCTAATGCACGAATCAAATAAACTGTTATACATACGCTCTTTCTCAGTTTTTACCTTCACTTAAGATGCAAGCGACTGTGTTTACGAGGATATTTACCAAAACGACATAATTGTGTGTTTTTGACCGTTTAGGCATGTATCTGAAGCCTACATTATTCTTTCCTTATGCGTGTCAGTCCCGTCTCGCACTGGAGGGTGCCTTGGGAACAGTATCTCTTTTGTGACTTAATATGCTTTTAATAACACTGCTTAATACCAAACACGTCCCAAAGTTTAGCAACATTTAGACTGCATTTTACAACAGTTTGAGTTGGCTGATTTGTATGTGAAGTTTGGGCTTTTAGGGAGCAATGAAAGCGCACCGCTGTGAAGGGAAGGAATGCGGGAGTGGCACAATAATCGTTTACGCCGATTATCTTGTTTTCATAATTGTTGGAAGCCAAAATCGATTAGAATTAATGCACAGCCCTAGTGTCAGACCATCTGATGAGACGGTGTGGTGGTTTGAAGAGGCTGGTAACATGATGGAGTGCTGACTATGAATGGACAATGGCCTATACTGTGAACCCTGAGTCTTGTGATGGGGGTGGACTGACTGTGCCATGTTGGTCCTTGTGTGGCTTGGCACGGAAGTTAGTTTTCACAAGACATCAATAAAATATAAAAAAAACAGACTCATGAGTTAGACTTTTTCTTTTAAACTGTAGTGTGTCATATTTGGATTTTGAAATAATGAGACATGTATGAGTAAGCCAGTAAGTTCACTAATGAATGTTTATCAAAATTTGCTGACCCTCATGTCGTTCCAAACCTGCACGACTTTCTTCTATCGAACATTAAAAATATAATTTGAGAAATGTGTCAAAGTTTTGTGTTCATACAATAAAAGGAAGTGGAGTCAAATGTTGTTTGAAACACAATATTTCAAAATGTCCTTTGTGTTCTGCAGATGAAAGAAAGTCATTCGGGTTTGAAATATTTAGAGGGTGACTCAATTATGACAGAATGTTAATTTTTTTATTGAAATATCACTTTAATATTTCTAAAAAGCATCCCAACATCTAAACATTGCTCTTCTGCTTTAAGTTATTTCTGATATGAAAGTAAAGTCTGTTACTGTATTATGATAACTGACCTTTCATGAAAGAATGATAGCTTTACGGTACCCAATAATGTGAGCTTTGGTGGTTCCAGTTAATTACATTTTCGTTCATTCGTTACATTAATTATATAGCGCTTTTCTGGGTACTCAAAGTGTTTTACATAGAAGGGAGTGGGGGGGAATCTCCTCAACCCATCTCTTAACCCATACCTCAATCCATTTCAGTTTGAGGCACAGGTCTGAGGATGCAGGCAGTATTTTAGGAGACCGTTTGTGTCTGAAAGTGAAATCACGATACTGTGGTGTTTGGTGCAGTGTGGCATGGCACGAGCAGAGGGACAGGGTGCTGGGAGTCCAGGAGGACAGGGCAGATGGCTCCGCATTGGGCGCCACTGACACCTGAGTAAAGCAGTGCAGTGACTCATGCCCTGATGTAATCATTAGTAAGGCTGCTTCAGCCTTCAATGTTTTCCAGTCACTTTCCATGAAGGTTGTGTCGACTGTAGACACTTGGGTGTCCATCCATGGTGTTTGTGGTTTTCAGGCCGTTATCACCATGATTATGTATTTCATCATTTGTGACAGAGCTCATTTTCTTTTTAGCTAAACTAATAGGCTAATAATAATAATAATAATGTGGGGGGAAAAACAAATGTTAAAAGGATAGTTCACCCATAAATGAAAAATCTATCATTTTTATTGCACAATGCACATTTCTTAATATTAAGCCTAAAATGTGTTTTAATATCACTATAGTAAGGATAGTATGATATCTGTATAATATCAGTCTTTAAATGCAAAATATTTAAAGTGTACCCAAAGTAAGCATGCAATAGTTCCACTTTAGCTCAGTCAAATATATTTAAGTATATCTTTAGTTGAACTTCAGCACTATTTCCGGATAACTAAAGTGCATTAAGTACAGAATTAGTTGTATTCTGTATATCAATTAGTATATCAATTTAGGGTACCAGAAGTATAATTATAGGGTATTTATATAAATTAAACATATTTAAATGCATTTACGAAGTATAAAATAATTGTATTTCAAATACATTTTGTTCTTTTTATTTTTCACTAGGGAGTACTTTTCTCACGCGAACATACGGTTTGTATCAGAAAACACTGATTCATCCACTTGGGTCGTTTGGATTAACATCGTGTTTGCTTTGTTTGTTTTTTTTTTAAGGGTCAACTTTGAGGGACCTATCTACTTGAAACTTAGTGTGGCACAGGACAGGATTTTAATTGCTGAGTCCGGATGTCAAAGGGAAGATACTGATATGTGTGCGGAAAGTGCGAGAAGGAAATCACATTTGGGATTTGTCGAATTATCAAACAATAAAAGTTGCTCAAATGTGTTTTGTTTTTAAGAATTTTATTAATGTTATTAGTCTATTGTGCAAAAGGACTTAGGATAGTCATCAGGGAAAGGTTTGGGATTGTGTGTGTACTTGTGTCATTAGCCAATTCCATTGAATGGTCACATGCAATTGCAGCTCAGGTCATTCGCCCAAAAACTTTCTTTGAACAAAAATACTTCAGAAGGACCCTGCACTAGTTTAGCAACTACTATTGAGACGAATATAAATGCTTTCAGGTATGATAGTCTTCTTTCCATGAACCTTCGCCCCAACTAGCACAAACTGATAGAGGAGGGTAGTGCTTTACATCCGTGTGAATCTGATTTCTGAGACATCTTAGAATGGCATTGCAATCCTGCTGTGTGATCCAATTCACCCTGGAAAGAATCCTCAGGAGGAATTAAGGACAGCAAACACACCATGTCAGCAGCCATTAAGGACGTCTCTCCATGTATCTCCAGGCCTGAGAGTTGAAATCGAATCGCCTCTCTTGACATCAACAACTTATCTGTGTGAGCCTGTCCCCCTCCCCATGGTTGGGGTGCTTGGAAAACTGTCCCGCTGCCATCATTTCACTTTTGTGGTATCATGCACACCTTCGTCTCTAATGACTTCAGTCAGTTCTGCACTTGGACAGAAGTACGGGTTATAATGCTTAGTTTATAAAACATAAAAAATGATTCAAATTATTATTCATGTGAGTAAATACGCACCAGTTTAACAACAAGACAGAGCGATGTAGCTGTTGTGGAAAAAAGTAATAAAGCATGTTAGCAATCGTCCTCCACTCCGCAACGTTTAAAGTAAATGGCCAGCCCAACTTAGGAATGTATGATAATTCCGATTGGAATTATGATAATAACACGTGAAGGCAGCATAATATGGTGGCTAAGGGAGTGATGGCAGATTTGAAGTTTGTTTCTCTCTTCTGCCCAATGTTAATCAATATCAATGTTTTTTGTTTGTTTTTTGTATGTTTTTTTCGAAGTTTTCACTTTTTTTTTTTTTAGAAGTTTACCTAAATGTGGCGACTACTGCTTCTAAGAAATGTGAAGAGGGTCCAGTCTGTCCTAGTGTAATATATCTGTGATTTGGCTGTAAAGAGCTTACGCTGGTTTAATAGGTAGCTAAACAAACAACCTTTTAAGAGATATTCAATCGTTCAACCTTATCTATGTGATAAGAGTGTTTATTTTAGAGCCTGTCAGTCTGTGTGTGTATGCATGTGCATGTGTGTGTATTTGTGTCTATAGTACTGGCATGGACTGAAGGTCAGGGGAAGTATCAGTGACAGGAAGTGTTTGGGTGCCAGAATCAGACCAGGTTACCACCATAATGAATGGCCGTGCTGAGTGACACCTGGCCAGTCTTATAGTTAGAAGGAAAACAGCGCCCACCTCTCCATTCACCTCACACATGCACACATTCAGAGCTTTCAGACAGTATTCACATAGTTCACTCACGCCCTTATGTGGACTTTCACACGAATGCACCTCCAGTCTCACGATAAGTCCCATATGCACCTGCTCCCACCGTGCTGACAGGAGCACAGATGGGCACTGACTCAGTATAGTGCTACATTAACCCAGTGCGGACGCACCAATCACTGTGACCTGAATATCACCTCGCTTAATACCCTTCACCTCTTCACCCCATCGATAGTTGCCCTCCCTGGAGGACAATGTCTTTTTTTGGACTGAATTCATTATTGAACTTTGTCCACAAATAAGTAGAAGTCGTCTAACTGTATATGATACAAACCCTGAGGTGATATACAATCTTCACCTTGTTCAGATAGTGGAGGGGGAATGCCAAGAACAGTTAAGCCCGCAGTTTCATTCCATCGGGACTGGGTATGTCTTAGTGGAGGACATGTGTCCTCCCAATCATAGCATAACACCTCAGAGGGGTGGGCATCTAAAACTTTTGAAAAAATACCATATAACTGGGATACTGTTAAGCTTATCAAAAGCCACGTTTCCACCGCAGGAACTTTCCCCAGGAACTAGGAACTTTGGGGTGGTACTCGGTGTGTTTACACCGCAGGAACCAGGGTCTAAATGAAGTTCCGGGTAAATGAAGTTCCCCCCCAGAAGGTCCCTGCTGGCGAGGTAGTACTTTTTCAGAGTTTGCGAACTTTCGGGGTGGGACTTGTGCGCTGAACATGCTGATTGCTTCTTACCACTTGTTCTTTCTTCCCGGCAGCGCGCGTTCGTCCCATCCATCTCGTGGTCAATGTCCGCTGATAACAAACGTCTACTTTTAAATCTAGCATTACGAGCTTTCTGAATACGCTTTGGATGCTCGTCTCTTTTCTGCCTTTTTGTTAATTACCTCGTTAGTAAACAAATCGCACACAAAAGCAGCACCGCTTGAATATCCTCCATACAAAACTCAAAACAAACGAACAGACTGGGAGGAGCAGTTGCACGCAGTTCAACATCAATCTTCCCGCCCCGGACCGGTACTTCGGTCCGCGGTGTAAACGCAGTAAGTAAGCGGTCTGGAGCAAAAAAAGTTCCTGGGACAAATAGTTCCAAAAGCTTCCATTTATATCTGTGCATTCCCAAACCTTGGGATTCCCAATGCCTTTTATTAGATCCATGTAGGTCTGAACTATTGAAGCTTGAAGAAACCCATTTTTGGAGTAAGGAGGTAACTCTGATATCAAAACAAAACATGGCCTACATTTTTAAGAGCCTCGTGACTCTTGTGTGCTATCATAAGGACATGAAAAGGAATTAATGAGTTGGTTAAAATGCATAGCTAGAACAAACGTCATTGGACGAGAGCAGTGCTTTTTGAGGACAAATTCCTGTTTTTCATTAGTTACGTTGCTCTTTAAAGCGAGGTGTCGTGCAGTGCCCGTTTCTTGTCTTGGCATTCACTGCAGTGATTGATGTACAGTGCGTTCTGTTCTCTTCTAATTTCACACATGCCAGTTTGTGGAACACCTGGACTTTGTGAGCATCGAAAAATGTCACATAGACATAGTCTATTCTTTGATATTTTGACTGACTTCAGTGACAACATGTGTGCACCGTGAACAGCAGGAGTCCCTTCTGTAGAACGCAATGCATCATAGCAGTGGTTTGGATATGTGCGGGATACCAGTCCGCCGCCCCTCCATGCAGCCTCCCCTACCCCCCTCCCCCCCCCCTCCTCCCCTTCCTGTACCCTCTCCCCTCTCCCATGTGAGTGCCGCAGCACCTGCAAGCACGGGCAGGAAGCCAGCACAGGTGCTAACGTAGCATCGTCTGCTCGCGGCTTGATCGGTGTGCCAGCAGCTATCAAACCCTGAGAATCTCACCCTTGCACACTTCCTCCCTGTCTGAGTTTGTGACACGGTGAGCACTGCAGTGTGCCGAGATCCATCGTTATATTACACAGCGAAACTCCGAGACAGGTGTTACGTGTGTGTGTGTGTGTGAATGTGTTCAGGCTCGGGCCTAGTGAAGGATGTGGTGGCTTTGAGCTCCCGTCTTTTACATGTGTGTGTGTAAATATAGAAATAATCAGTTACGGTTGCAGACCTGATTCATCAATTAGCTCTTCTGTTTGCACACTGTTGCTTTGATTTTAATCAAGGCTGATTCAATGACGGTGGATTCCGCTCTGGTTTGGTGCTGCAAGAGCAAACAACATTTTAACTCGCTGTTTGATCCCTTATGCCTCTCAGCTACCATTAGGTCCTCACAGGCAGAACCTTCACATCCTTCAAGTTGACAGGATGATGGTATTTAAGTAGCTGATGGGGTCATTGTTTGTTAAAAAAATTATTTAGAATATTTTGTATGGCATTGTTTTTAATTAATTAGTGTTTGCTAAGGCAATGTTTTTTTATATATATATATATATATTAGTTGATGATGACACTTTTGTATTATTATAGTATTTATTTTCTTGGCAGATTCGTTTAAAACCACAGCAATTTCATAAAAGTGTACATAATATGTGGGTCACATGCAGTGCCTGAAAACAATAATTAAATTATCCTTATTAGTTCATACCCTGATATTTAAAATATTTATTATTGTAATTAATCAAATAAATAAGATCATTGATTTAAAATGACATGTTGGCCCTATGCTATTTTCAAGATAAGATGATTTATTAATGACTACTCCTACTTATTTGAGGACGTTAAATAACCCTCAAGTATTCATCCAGGAATATGTCTAGAAAATCAACAATTGTGAATAATGAAGTGCACTTTACCGGTGTAAAAGATTGGTTGTTACTTGTCTTAGCACAATTGTTCATTTTCTGGACTTAAGTGTCCTATTCTTTTAATCCTTCCCCTCCCCCTATCATCTTCTGGCATTCCTGGAAAGTCTCTTTCCTGCTGATACCATCTCTTATGCATCCA
The DNA here is from genome assembly GCF_988280905.1 of Pimephales promelas. Lineage (NCBI taxonomy): Eukaryota > Metazoa > Chordata > Actinopteri > Cypriniformes > Leuciscidae > Pimephales > Pimephales promelas. Next base: position 25,652,224 of record NC_142775.1, on the reverse strand, counting down.
GCTTCGCTGTATTTATTTATTTATTTTTTTCATCAGGCACTGTAGAGCTGTGGCCTCATTTCCAGAACTGTGTACTTTGTCCAGCAGGCCTATCTGCACAATCATCTTCCCCTCAGGCCACAGCAACAGAAATGACAAGCAGATCCCTCCCCCAAAGCACATGAGCTCATGATGTGAAACAGGGGCCTGTTAATACCCGAGAAGCTAGGCATGGCTAAAATAGCACCAGAGAGAAAATCACCTGTCTAGCACCAATTTGAAATCATCAGTTTATAAACTCAATGAGCCATTAGGTTTCACTTTAACACTCAATTACATTCCCCTGGTTTCACAAACAAGGCATAAGCTAGTCCCAGACTAAAATACATGTTTGAGCTGTTTTAACTGAAAGCAACTTGCCCTGACATATCTTAAAATATGTCATTGTCATTGTTTTGTCTTTTTCTAAGGCACGTTTATACCTTATAACGTTTATAAATGCTACTTATAAAATAAAAGCTATTATAAATGCCCTAATTGAACTATTGCCTAATACTGGCTTAATCTAAGTCATGTATGTGAAACCGGGCCATCATGTTCTAATGATGGCTATTTTGACATAATAAAAAAAAAAATGACATTCAAAATAATTAGAAGCAAAGGATCAAAATAATAAGAAACAAATCAGCATTTTAGAATGATTTCTGAAGGATCATTTGACAATGAAGACTCATAAAATGGCGAGTAATGATGCTCATAAAAATTCTGCTTTGCCATCAGAAATACATAAAACAATCTCACAGATTCCAATCAGTGGTGTATATTCACTTGAATCATTAGCCTTCACAATTATTCTTAATATGATCATTATAATCAACAATTTGAGATAAACAAAGCACTGCAGTAATATAATTGAGGCCATTTGATTCAAGTGCAATTCCACTGGAGTGCAAGGTAATAAAATGGTATATATATATATATATATATACTGTATATATATATACAGAAATTTAAGGAGCATTTCAGCATGTGTATTCCCTGTGAGGGTGATCTTACAAACAATATCTTAATCAAATCAAATGTATATTATTGTTATTTCTTGTGTATGGTGTTGTTTATTTTTAGAGGATGTCCTTTTAATTCTAGCAATTAGTTGGAGGGTTTTTTTTTTCTGATTTAATTTTTATGAAGTTGCCATTTCATAGTATAGAGGGTTAAATATTGATCAGTGTTAGCAGGGATGGTTGTGCCACATCATCTGGGTCATGTCTGAACAGCTTTATGGCTATGCTGTATGGCCTAGGGCGGCTGTTTCCTCTCAGTCCTGATTTTGAACACTTGATTTAGGATGGGCGCTCCATCGGCCATCCGACAGCACTGTCAGTAGCTCATTAGCCTGAGACTTAAAACAGTTTTATGTGTTTAGCAAAAAGAGGCAGTCAACCTGTGATTCCTGTTTTCTGTGTCCCCTTTCAGGACGCATCCATAGCGCATCGCTTCCACTTAATGAGAGAAAAACATCCAGAGAAGTTTAACAGCAGGTAAGAGAACATGGATGTTTGTATATGAGCATGTGGAGAAAATGCTAATGAGAATTTCAATAAAAACTGCAGATGAATGACGCAAGTGACAAGAAAGGAGAAAAAATAAGTGCGAGGTTACATCTGAGAGGGAACTAAAACCTTTAATGAGTTTTTGTCCAAATCAGCCATGACAGACAATGAACAACAGACATTCTGCTGAGTCATGCAGCATAGCTCCGCCCACTCTGAAAAATCATTGGACCAATGAGTTTATTCTCTATATACGTTATGGTTCACTTCCACTCTTTTTGTATTTTAACATCTTTGACTTTGGTCTAAACCCATCTATTTACACTTTTCTCTATCAAACTATTTTCAATTTTCAAATGGAAGTTTTATTATTTGACCCTCAAAAAGAGACTTCCTTTTTAGCATTAAAAATACCTGATGAATCACCCATTTGGTGTTATTCGCCTCTTCAATCTGCTTGTGTCGTGCAGATCTAGCACAATGTCGGCTGCTTGACTGTTCCGATTGCTTTGCTAACTCAAGTAGTGTCCGTTTGAATGTAGTTTCTTAATTAAATGTTATGCAACGCATCTGCATCAGCGGTGTAAACCGGTAATGTGCTTTAGAGTATCCATTTATAGTGTTAGGGTCAGCGCAGTCTCACCCCAAAAAGTCATATAACTGACGTTTTGGGACGTCTTTTGACCATACGTCAATATTCGCCTTTTTAGGGCCCCCTTAAACGTCGGTAGATGAGGTTATGGGATCCTAACTCTACCCCAGACCTAAACCTAACCCTAAACCTAACCCGTCACCTAACTGACGTTAAAGGTAAAGCGTCAGTTGTATGACGGCCCGGGATCGCCATTTACCGACGTTTAAGGGGGCCCTAAAAAGGCGAATATTGACGTATGGTCAAAAGACGTCCCAAAACGTCAGTTATATGACTTTTTGGGATGAGAATGTGTTGTTAGGGTAGAAAAACTGTACAGATCTAATTTGAACCCTCTACGTTTATCTCCACTAAATTGTGTCAATTTAAGTAAGGAGGAGAGAGAAATGGTTGAGATGAGCAGGTAGAATGGGTCATGATGACTTTAGTGAGGCAATTCAGCATGAGAAAGGACAGTTAGTGAAATCATCATTGCTCTGAGATATTTGTAGTGTACAATAAGCCTTCCAGCAATAAAAGGATGACTGCTAAAACTGACTGTAGTACAGCACTTTGGGTCGGCTCTAACAGCTCCATAAAACGTGTTTTATCTTAAGAAAATGTCCCCTAGAGCTTCTGGTGCACTTTACAGTAGCCATCCCCAGCTCCCTTTGATGTGGAACTCTTTCAAGTCCGTTGTACTGTTCTCTATTGAGAAATGTTGTAAAAAGCTTGTGTAGCTCTTGGCCAAGAGAGAAAAGAATGAGGCTTCTTGTTTAGGGTCAGTGGTCTAGTTTGGTAAGACTCCAGGCATTTTAGATTGCCATTCATTTTCTCACCAAAGCAACTCAATAATGCAGCACAAATATTGAGATTTATGCAACTGTTATTGGTTGCATAATCTGATGTGATTGGACAAACAATGTTCCAATAGGGATGATATTTAATATTAAGTAATAGGATTTTATGTATATTGAATTGGATCAAAAATGACAGTAAAGACATTTATAATATTACAAAAGATTTCGATTTCAAATAAATGCTATTCTTTTTACACTTAAAAATAAATATATTTCAAGTTTTCCACAAAAATATTAAACAGCGCAACTGTTTTCTGGGAGAATGGTTCCTGTATTCAGAGCTTTGCTGTAAAACTCTGGATGCTGGGGTTTACGTAAAGATGGATGACACCCACTATACTCAGTTTACTGTATTTGAGTTAGAACCTGTCATGGCAGCACTGCTTTTTAATGACTTTTTTAAAATAAGTCCCTAATGACTCATACGCGATCTGAATTATGGGACCTGCCTGGCTGAATTAACTAGTTAATGTTTCCGTTGTTCATAATTAATACACCTAGATTTCCACAGCACATTAAAAATGGTGCAATGTAATGCGAAATTTCCCGTGGTTCCTCCACAATGGTGGGTTTCTAGTCTCCTTCATTGCAAACTTTATTCAAATGTGGCTCTTTTGCAGTTGACGGACAGAGAGCCCAAAATAAGAATAATGGAATTATATCCTCAGCCTATTTAAATCATTCAGTGTTTAATCCCAGAGTGAGTCACCCAGAAACATAATATATAAACACTGCCAAACCAAATGCTTCATCTGCTTTTCTTTGTTTTGCAGATTTAGAATAGCTAGCCAGTGCATCTGCCAATCTATGGCTTTCTAATGAGGGCTGTGCTCAGTGTTTTTTTAGGTTTTGAGAATGCGCTCACTAGATGGTACATGAATCATGGTTGCCATGGAGTTGCATGATTTATCCTCCATGAACATTTTCATGTGGCATGTTTCTGTCCACCTGTTATACTTCACTCCTGGAAACAGAGAGCAGAGCATCCAGTTTAAAATGTTCAAATTCCTTTCAAATGTGTTTATATATAAGTGCATGTGTTAACATCCACCAGCATTCCCACCGTGGCTTGGGATATGCAGGGGGGAATATGTGTGACTTCTCTCACCTCGGTGCTCAGTGTTCTGTGTCAGTAGTCGGTCTACATGGAACCCGCAGCCCAGGTGTTAATGACCAGAATGCACAATGGACCCGAGCCTCTGTGTCCGCTCCTCCCAACGGGGCAGCCAGAGGAAGTTTTGGATTAAGAGGTGTCAAATTACCCCATAGAAAAGAAAAAAAGCCTTCTAAGATGCCTTTGTCTTTTTGATTAAAATAACAATGATGGCTCTGTGGACAGTCAGTTTCTAAAGAAAACAATGGCAAGAAGATGAGAGGTAGGGTTGAACACAGAGTGGGGGCAATGGGGGGGATCTTGTTTCTCCTAATATCATGGTGGATTACATTCCCACACTTTATTTCTTTTGTTTCGTAATGTTTTCTTTCGAACACCAATTTCAAAGTATTCTATTGGCATAAAATACTGTTTAGGATGCAATGGGCTACCACTACAAAACTACAGCTCTAAAAAAAAAGATTCCTGTAATGGTGATAAAAATAGAAAAACTAGAATAAATGAAAAACATTCAACATTAATAAGACTAAAGAACATTAAGAATATAGTAAATTGGTATTAGCCACGACTGTCAACAGATAACACTGCATAAGATAAAAAAATAAATAATCTGAAATCCATTTGAGGCTATCTCATATCTCATATTATTTTATTGTAGTAGCAATAATTGTCTTTTTTTTCCACAGATAATATCCCTAGATAATGTTATTATATATTCCAAAGCCTTGTCAGCTCCAGCCATTAAAGCACAACTGTAGTTATAATAGTAAAATTTGCAAGAGAAACAGCTCAGTTGAATTATTAATGTCGATGAAGGGTTGACCTTTTCTGAATGAATACTTTACAATAACTTTGTATGTGGCAGTCAGTGAGGGGTGGGGGTTGCATTAAAATGCATTTATTTGTACCTCAAAGAGCCATTTATTGATTATCAGCATGCATGTGGCCTACAGGGAAGTCAGTTAGGCTACTGTATTTTGACATTGATCTGTGAAAAGCATTGGGCTTTCACCATGTGCTGCGGGTCATGATGTCCCTTTTTACTCTGCAGCATGTTCTTTGCACCATAAAAATCAAATATGGCCTTAAACATGCCATTAACAGCTGTGCTCTGAAAGATATTTGTCTGCTATGGCTCCATGGCTCCTCATAATGTATGTCCTGCAGTAAAACATAAGTGTTTCTTTCTTATTTTTTATGATTGTTTATTGCAGATACATTACAAGTTCAGACAAAATAGTAAATCTGTTGTGTGTTGTGTTGACAGTCACTTTTGCAGGTAGCTGAAATACACTTTTTGCTGAAAAGCCCTGTAAAAATGTTTTGTCATTTTCTGTCAGCTTTCAAATATCAGGGTCTTTATAACAGAGGTTTTGATCATTTGTCATTGGTTGAAAGATGCACATACATCTTAAAAAAGGGAGAAATTAAGATATTATTGAATGGATAAAAAGAAGACTTATTTCATGAAATTATCAACTTTATCTTCCCAGTTAAATTTGTTGATTAAGGTAATAAATGTCATGAGATGAAACTGTACTGTTACAACACCTCCTCCGATCATGTGACCGATAGAGGAAAAGGCCAAATATGGTCCTGACCCAAGCTGCCGTCTGTCTGCTCAGCATGTGAGCATGTGTTTCATAACCCCTAAGAAGGTGTCTAGGTTATGTCTATGTGAGTAAGGATGTTTGTGTACTGTGTGTGTATGCGGTGGCTAATTCATTGTGTATTTTAGTGCAAGGACCGTATGCGTGCGTGGGTGTGCATGTGCGCAAATCCCTCCGCGTGCACATATGTGTGTGTGCCGGGGGTCAGCAGAAACCCAGCATGGCTGTGTTCTGGAACCTGTTGTTCCCTGCTGCTCCATGCCCGTGGTAGGGAGGGATAAATATATGCTTCCCTTCCTCACTGCCTCTGGCTGCTGCCAATAGAGCAGCCCAACAGAACGTACCCCCTGCCCCAAGCCCCCCCCCCCCCCCCCCACACACACACACACACACACACACACACACACACACTTGCTGTGGAGCAGGTCACAGACAGACTGTGACAGAGCATGAGCTACCTGGAATCAGACTGTAGTCATAAAGCTAGCTGAAGATGTGCTGAACTAACTGCTGTGAAATGTTAATTTGACCCCACCTAAAGATGCCACAACATTATCATTATTATTATATCATTTATTTAGTTTTTTAGTCATTATTTTTTAGAATTTGTATTATTATTCATTTTATTTTATAAAACCTTTTACAACATTGTTTACAAAGTAATTTTCAGAAGCAATTAGTCAGATCAACAAATTAACTACAGCCTACATAGTATGACTGGAATTCAAAAATGAATATCTAAAAATGATTTGTTGTTGTTATCATTATTTATTATTATTATATTTTGCGCTGTAGTGTCTTTATTAGTTATTAATATAATATTAAGAATTATTATTATTATTTTATTTGTATAAAACCTTTTACAACATTTTCTGAAAAGATTTGTCAGATCAAGAATTAGAATAAGAGATTAATAACACATTTTAACGTTGAAATAATAATTTTAAATTATTATTAGTTATATTATTAACCGTTTGATATATTGAAATATAACAGTTTTATAATATAATATATACATTGTTATTAATGTTGTTGCAAGTGTTTTTTTTTTTTAAGTGCTTTTCAGAGACAATAGAACTAATGAAAGACACAACTGTGTTCAGAGTGCTCTGATGGAAAGCAGCCACATTGATCGATCTGACATGATGCTCAGCCTTGCCAGATTACAGTGGGGATGTTCACACTGCTGCCTTTCTTCTCTTGTTCCCATCACAAGAGGTTCATCACATCTTATCTTTAACCCCCAACTGCCCTCCTCCCTCTACAGCACCCCCGTCCTTAAAATCACTCCCATTTGAGCTGTCAGTCAAAGGCTGTATCAGAGTCCCGATCAGCAGGATAAGAACTGAGCTGCGTTGTGACTGATTGCCACAGTGATACAGGGGCAGCGAGCTCACGGGTCAAAAAGTCATCAGTCTCTGAAGGGATTATGGGAGATGCTTATCTTAGTTCGATGACCAGCAGGATGTGTGATTGCGTTTGAAGAATGTATTGGTTAAATTCAAAGGTTCGCTGACCCTTAAAGTGTTAGTTCACCCAAAAATGAAAATTAAGTCATTAATTACTCACCCCCATGCTGTAACCCCGTAATACCTTCGTTCATCTTCGGAACACAAATCAAGATATTTTTGATTAAATTTGAAAGCTGGGTCACTACCACATAGGCACCCTAAGGGATAGAAACTTGACGGCCCAGAAACTCATTGAAGAAAATGATTAAATATTCCATGTGACTACAGTTGCTCAACTATAACACCGTGTCCTAACTACACGCGATGCCATGACACGTGATAGTTTTTGTCGTAACCAGATGCGTCGGCGACACGTGAAGTTTCTAATTTAGAAACGGTTCCTATTTCTGCGACATCGCGTCTGACAGATCCGCCCACACAGAGATCTCATTGGATGGAAGTTCTGAGTGTCATGAATATTAAATCATCAAACATGGACGACGAGGAACTGATTGTCGAAGTTCAAAGGCATTAGGTCACTGTGCCACAGATAATTTACCTCACATTTTGAAAGCATATAATAGCGTTCAATATTAATTCTATGCAAACATACAACTGTAATTCATAACAAAATTAGTCAATGAGTATATTTTGTTAATGTTTTGATTTTTAATAATGTTATTTCTTGATTTGATTATTTCCTTACCCATTTACAATGCAAGTGCAGGCCAGCAGTGCGCTTTCACAGAGAGACTCCGCCCACATGCTGTTCTTAATGGCTGTGATTTTTGATTTACGTGTCGCGTCTAGTGTGGACAGACACACTTGCTGTCACTGGAATTTTATCGCGTCGCATGTAGTTAGGCACGGTGTAAGTTTATCAAGCAACGAGAATACTTTTTGTGCAAAAACAAAACAACAAAAATAACGGCTTTAGGCCTGAGACGAGAGTTCAAAAGATTTCCACGACGCATGCCCGAGAACTGAACAAGAAGGAGTAGAGTTAGATCACAGTTCTCGCGCATGCGTCGTGGAAATCTCTTGAACTCTCGTCTCAGGCCAACAAGGATGAAAAGGAATAGTCGAATAAAGTAGTTATTTTTGTTTGTTTTTCCGCACAGAAAGTATTCTCTTGAGTAATTAATGACTTAATTTTCATTTTTGGGTACGTGAACTAACCCTTTAACATCTACATCTCTATGTGCTGATCCAGATTTCAAGCACAATTCTAGTCTAGAGCATTTTAGCATCAAATTTTAGTCAGCCTCTTGATCCAATTTGAATGCTTACTTTTCTTCGACGGCCTAGCCAGCACAGAAAACACTCAACTTAAAATGAGTCTGCATGAAGCCTTTAATCACTACAGCTTTGTCCAGGCCTTTGCAGAGCTCAGAAGATAATTTATAACTTTTTTTTTCACATCAAAATTCAACTGGAGGTGGTGTGGAAAGAGAAACCCATGGCTGATTGTTTTTTTTTTTTCTTTCTTTTTTAGAGGTTCTCCGATGGAAGTTAGCTAATTGGGTTAGGCAGCTTGGCCCTGTTGAGAACACAGTGCGGGTTTAATTGTGAGCTCAAATCTGCTCGTAATCCCTTAATTTGACAGAATGGAGGTAGCAAATTGCTGGAGTTTAACTGAGGGAAAGGACAACAGAATGAAGTTTTAAAGGAACAGTAGCGACATACCGACCTAACAGTACTTTACTTTTCAGTAGCGTGACAGTGGCTCATCTGTTTTCAAAACAGAGCAGCTTTTCCAGTACCAAGCATATTTTTTTTCAAACAAGTAGCAGAATATCACAACAAAATTCTACATTGCTATTTTTGTCACATTGTATTGCATTACATATTGTATTTCAGTGAAGCAAACTGAGGTAATAATCAAACACTCACACTCCCCTAAAATGTCTGTTATTGGCATAACACCTTAGCCTGACGTTGTCATACTCAGATTCTAGTCAGAATGTGAGTCTGAGACTGCTCCATTGGGCGATGATTATGGGGTATGTTTCAACCGAACCAGGAAAGAAAATACTTCTGCACTCCGTTGGATAGATCTCCAACCAATCAGAGCAACAGAGTAAGTGATGTATGTTCCTCATTTATCTTTCTGACCAACAAATGCCTTGATCTCGGGTCTCTGTTCCTCTTTTAAAATGAATGCGTTGTAGATATATTCCATAACCGACATGATGGCAGAATCTTTACATGATGTTTCATAAACAAAGTTCGGGAGGAGCACGTTCAAATAATCATTCAAATCAACTTGTGATCAAACAATACCATAATGTTACCCTATCAGCATATTCACTCTGTCAACTCACCTAACACGACATCCCTCCACCACCCCGAATCCTCACGCTTCGTTTGTTCTTTCACAGCTAGGAATAGAGGGGGAGTAGCCTACTCTGGGTTCGGGGCGAATACCGAGCCCGGAGCCCTCTCTTCGGACTTTGGTGACGTGGATGATGTTGATTATCTGTCCATTATCGTATAAAGCCCGCCCTGGCAATTTGATTGGCCTGACCATTTCTGGATTGAGCGTAATTACTCCTCAATGGATCGAGTCCAGACTTCCCAACCAAAAAAAATGTTGTGGGTAGGGTTCGGTCTGACATCCAGGCTAATAACCCCTGAGAGGTCTGATTCAAAGAAAAGAAAAGAAAAGAAAAGAAAAGAAAAGAAAAGAAAAGAAAAGAAAAGAAAAGAAAAGAAAAGAAAAGAAAAGAAAAGAAATGAAAATGTACTGCTACTGTTCATCATCATTTTTTTTTCTCAGTAATATATATTATTATTATATATTATTATTTACATTTAGGAATTTAACACACTTTTCTAAACAAAGTGTCTTCAAGATATACATTTGAGCAATTCATGAATTCCCTGGGAATCGAACACAGGATATACATGATTAAATATTACATGTAATAAGTTATATAAGTGATAAATAAATGTCATATTTTGGTTAAATAATTGTTCAAATTTGCATTTTAGTGCTGTCAAAAGTGTTTTTGTGCTCTGAGGAAAAATCAACATTGCTTCCCCAACACTTTTTTATGTATTGAAAACCTGAGGAAAAAATACATTATGTCTTGTTTTATACCAGGTCATTGATGACAGACTTGTACTGTCTGAATTTCTTTTCACAGTGCATTTGCATAATTTGACATCAAACATGAAGCATCAAAGCATTTTCCTCAAGCTTAATTTGTTAAACATAAAAAAAAACATGAATTTGAGAGACCCAAAGGCGTGTAGCAATCATTAGCTTGTGTCAGCCATCACTTGTTCTTCTGGTTCTGGTTCCTGTACCGATTACGTGCTTTATATAGTTGATACTGATGTTTGCTCTCTCTCCATCCCCTGTGGGCCTGGAGAAGCCCCCATTGCATTTTGTCTATTATGCAAACAATAGTGTTGTCATTATCAGCAGAACACCCCTTTGCAGGGCCTTGTCACTGGTTGTCACCATTTGATGAGTGTAAATTGTCCTGTTTCATAATAACCAAAGTGAAAATGCAACATCCACAGCAGAGAGAGAGAGAGAGAGAGAGAGAGAGAGAGAGAGAGAGAGAGAGAGAGAGAGAATTGATAGGGTCCCTGTGTTGCAAATCTGTTTTTAGTTTGTTTTGTTTTTTAAATCTCATATACTATACACTGAGCTGAAGCATAAATTCTTCATTTTAGATTTGTCATATCCTTCTGTGATATATTGGCACTGTCTGTTGTCCTCAGCTGGCTCCTCTGAGTGTCCCAGGAAGGCGTTAATGTCAGATTGTGCTCAGGTTGCCGATGGCGGCTCTGGTTTCTTTATGGAAGCTAAGGCCAAGTTCACTGTCGCTCATGTCCTCTCACACCTGTCTGCCTAAGCTTTCCTTGTAGAATATCAATATTTCAGAAGGACAGGGGAAGGGCAGAGGGTGACAAAATGAACTGGCCCAAAGGCTCCCTGGTCCTAACCAAAACCTCAACTTGTCCTCAAGAATGAGCAAAGATTGTAATTGGTAAGATTGGACAGACTGGATCGTGTTAAAGCACATTTTTTTCATTATGTTTAATTAAATATTTGTGACAGAGTTAGGCCAAGTTCACTACCGTTCAATAGTTGTTTTAATAATTAGGTCTTTTTTTGTAAAAAAAAAAAAAGTAATATTTTGAAATATTATTACAATTTTGAATAAATGTTTTCTATTTAGAAATGATTTACAATGTGATTTTTTCTTGTGATGGCAACGCTGAATTTTCAGCATCATTACTCTAGTCTTCAGTTTGATGATCCTTCAGAAATCAGAATTAGCAAGAAAAAAAACAGTTGTGCTGCTTAATATTCTTGTGTAAACTGTGATACCTTTTTACTCTATTCTTTGATGAATAAAAAGTTCAAAAGAACAGCATTTTTTTTAAATAGAGACCTTTTGTAACATGATAAATGTCTTTACTGACACTTTTGATCAATTGAACGTGTCCTTGCTGAATTAAAAAAAAATTATTTACTGACCTCAAACTTTTGAACACTATAGTGTAGATTTAAATTAAATGTAGATTTACCGTCAAAGAGTGTTGTATGCTTTCCTTGATTAATTAAATTGTAAAAATGTGATGCTTTAAATAATAATTCCGCTACTAAACTAAACAAGAATTTGGTCAATTCATGTTATGTGTGGTTGCAAATGAAGTACATTTTTGATCAGTTAGATCAGAGAGCGGTTGTCTTTTATCCGTTGACAGCCCAAGGCTCTGTTCATCCCATAATATTTATTTTCACGCCGGCATTAACATTGGGGTGTGTAAACGCAAACTTGTTTGTTGTTCCAATGATAGAACAGCTGCACATTGAGTCATCATTTCTGTCTTATTATGACTGAGTTTGTGATGTTGAGTTCTAAATCATGTTGTGCACTATTACTAATTTGTCAGAATCTTTTATTCTTTAAAACCTCCAAGAAACGCTGCCTGTAAGTGCTTAAAAGCTTCTGTCACCTCTCTACTGCAATCTTGCCACATTCCTCTCTTGAAAAAGCTTCCAGATCACTGATAATCTTTCATATTACCAACTGCTTTCTTCAAATTCCAAAAAATATTTTCAATGAAACTTAAATGTGAAGACTGTACAGGCTACTCAATAATGGCGCTTTTCCATTACCAGTACCAGCTCGGCTCGGCTCGACTCAGCTCGCTTTTCGCTCCGTTTTCCATTGCAGACCGACACAAATAGTACCCGGTCGTCATAGCTCCTTTCATTCCTCGTTGCCCCGTCAAGCACTCGCTGGATTCTCTCTTCGGCATCCAAACAAAGCAAAGTCTGCACCTCCTCGTTTGACCACGGCGTATTCTTCCGAGTTGCCATAATAATATAGTAAGTTTAGTAACTGTCTCTGGCCAAACTATTTAAACATGGCGGGGTTATTCTGGATACTCCATCTGGCGTGTGTAATGATAACGCAGTGAAGGGTGACAATTCTCTCTGACCAATCAGCAGTTGGCATTGTTTTCACGTGACATTTTAGTGTCGCCTTAGCTCGCTCAGAACCTCACCGGAGGTGGTACAAAAAAAAGTACCCGAAAGCAGGTACAGGTACAACTTTTACACAGTGGAAAACCAAACAAAGCCGAGCCGAGTCGAGTCGAGCTGGTACTGTGTAGTGGAAAAGTGCCATAACATTCTACGACTGATCCCTGAACCAAGCTTCAGTAGATTTAGATGTATACTTTGAGACGGCTGTCCTGCAGGAAAGTCAAGCTTCAGTCTCTGCACTGAAGGCATCATCATCTTTGCCAAAATTGCTTGATACTTCAAAGAATTCATGATGTCCTTCATATAGTCAAGCTTTCCACTTCCTGCAACAGCAAAGCACCCCATAACAAGACTGGACCACCTCCATGTTTGGCCATGTAGATGATGTTCTTCTGCTCGGAAGCTTTGCCTATTTTGCACCAGACACACACTGCTGATCCATGGGTCCAAAAAGTTCTAGTTTGGTCTCAGCACTCTATAAAATATTTTTCCAGAACTCCATAGGTCTATCCAAATGAATTTTAGCATCAAGTGAGCCTTTTGTGTTTTTCTTGTTCAAGAGTGACATTCAGCAAGATGTCCCAACATGAAGGTCATGCTTGTCTAGTGTTCTTCTCAAATGTTTTTTCCTTCTTTTCTTTAGGTCATCTCCAAGTCTTTGGCTGTAAATAAAAGATAAAAATTCAGTTGGTCTGATCAAAAATTGTATTCCCCTTAATGATATTGTCCTTTTTTCTTCAACCCCCTTAAATGTTTTCTGGTACAACACATTTTAAACATATGAATAAGGTTGCCAGCTGTGTCTCTACTTTAGTGTTTTGGAAATCTTCTTGTAGCCATAGACTTTTGTTCTATAGCTTTTGTGAGAGCTCTTTTGACTTGACCATTTTTACTATGCAACTTTAGCACATGCATGGGCTAAATGTATGGATGTGTAACAGCACAAGCTTATTCGGATTTTGTTATAAAGTTTACAAAGGCTCAATACACTCTTATATGTAGCATAGGGTTCATATGTGTAGCACACATATATGTAGCATAGGGTTCTTTACTCAACTCCAAAGGATATTTAATGCTAAAAAAGGTTCTTTAATGAGAAGAAAGAACCCTTTTGGCACAAAGGTTCTTTAAAGGCTATTATTCGTTCAAATATTTCATTATTCTGCAACATTTTGTAGTATGTAATTAAATTGATGTTTATTAAACTGTTGTAGTAACAATCATGCTGATTTTGGAGGATAAAAACTGAAATGGCACTCTTTGTCTAATATTGATTAATTACATTTTTTAACCCACATATCTTGAATTTTGTGATCATTCACATGCATTGCATTTTAGGGGTTCCAAATATGTAGCGCTTTAGAACCTTTAAAAGTTCTATATAGAACCTTTCCTTCTAAGAGGCTCAATAACATAATTTTGTACCATAGCATACAAATAAGTGACTTAAAACAGCAGCGTTGAATAGGGGTTGAATAATTATGATATAAAATAACTTAAAAGCATTACTTTATATATTGACATTATTACATTTAATTTGCCACTAAACTGTTAAAATAAAAAAAAAATAAAACTATCTTTTGAAAAGCTAACTTTTGTAAATTATTACAGTCTCCGGGGGGTTGAATAATTTGGATTGCAGCTGTAGATTATTGATTTATCAGAACCATAAAAGATGGTTACCTATTTATGCATAATGGAATTATTATTCATGAATATTCATTATTTTTATATTCAATATCCCCACCAGTTTAATACAGTGTGATTCAATGTTCAGGCGTCCCTGTGTACAGAATACTCCACAGAGTATAAAACTGTTGTTTAAATTCTTTGTTAAACTTTTAACTATTGTTGGTCTCTCTAACTATTCTCTCTCTCTCTCTCTCTCTCTCTCTCTCTCTCTCTCTCTCTCTCTCTCTCTCTCTCTCTCTCTCTCTCTCTCTCTCTCTCTCTCTCTCTCTCTCTCTCTCTCTCTCTCTCTCTCTCTCTCTCTCTCTCTCTCTCTCTCTCTCTCTCTCTCTCTCTCTCTTCAGGATGAAAAACAAGTTGTGGTACTTTGAATTTGGCACCACAGAGACCATCTCAGCCACTTGTAAAAAGCTGAACGAAACCATTGAGGTGGAGGTGAGTCCAGGACATTTATCCCATCAATAGTGCCCTGTTTTACTTAAAAGTTGTAATTATATACAGCCACATTCACAGTCTTTTAACTGTGTATCGGGTCAGTGTGTCCACTGAACACTTCCTTCAACAAACTGAGATTCATTAATGCAGCTGGCTACAGTATCTACAGTAAACCTCAGCCAGCTCTTATGCATGGCAGTGTTGAGGGAACATGTCAGAACGTCTGTCTGAAAGCAAACAGTGGCAGATGATCTCTGTTGACATCATGTGAAAGTTGCACACTGGTCAGTTTATGCCTTTGGTTAGATGTACATAATGAAAAATGCAATTGTTTTTTGATAGTTTGATTTGAGCTAAATGATTATTGTGCCATTTATTACTGATTTGAACAAGATTCTTTTTTCTTTTTTTTTCATTCTGGTGCATAAAAGCTGTACTTGAATGTTTACTACCTACATTAACAAAACTGCCAGGGGGCATTGTCAACATGGCCGCCAAGTGAACTGACTTGCCTTAAAGGGACTTTGATTCCGACCGAAGAGGCTGATGTTTCACAACTGTTATGCAATTAGAAGAGTTATGAAAACATCAGCAGTTAAGGAATTTGCATTAGAAAAAAAGCTGTTTCTTTCTTTCTTCCACTCTTGTGTGGGTTCTCAAGCAGATCAAGGCATCTCATTATGTCATAAACGTGTCAGCATTCGTCTTTTGAAGTTTGTGTACTTTTCCACTGCACTGACGCCCTTGGTTTGATTCGGGGTGGTCTCTGACATCATAAAATACTGTACAACATTTCTATTTTTGGATCGCCGGCAGGCATTTTCACATTTCTCTTGTCTGGAATGCGATTGTTATTGATGGACCCATCAAAATAGTTAAAAACATGGATAGTTTTTCATGCCTCAAGTGCTTTTATCATTCATTCATATACAGTATTTATCATTATCAAAAGTGTCACTAAAGAGATTTATAATGTTACAAAAGATTTCTATTTCAAACAAATGCTGTTCTTTTGAACTTTCTATTCATCAAAGAATCCTAATTTTTTTTCCATTGTTTGCACAAGATATTAAGCTGCACAGCTGTTTTCAGCATTGATAATAATAAGAAATGTTTCTTAAGCCCCAAATCAGCTTATTAGAATGATATCTGAAGGATCATGTGACACTGACGACTGAAAACTCAGCTTTGCCATCACAGGAATGAATTACATATTAATATATATTAAATTATAGTTATATTTAAAGCATAAGAGGCTTATTGTATCTATTTTTTTCTTTAGTCAAGAAATGTTCAACATTTTTTGTTTTCTCTGTTTCTCTCCCAGTGTGATGGCATCATCTTGGATCTCAGCAGCACGGCTCTGGAGGGTATCGCTGTGCTCAATATTCCCAGCATGCACGGGGGCTCCAACCTGTGGGGCGAGTCCAAGAAAAGACGGAATTACAACCGCATGAGTAAGAAAGTGCCAGAGAGAATGACTGGCAGCACTGTCACCGATGCCAAGGAGCTCAAGTTTTGTGTTCAAGGTGAGTCAGGTTTAGGACATAAACCGCCGAATTAGATCTGGGTTTCTCCTGAAATGTTCTTACAATCAAATCTCTATATATAGCAGGGAAATGATCACAGCATCATTTTTAAATTCAGCTGTTGCTACTGGCTGTTTGATTGTAGTGCATTTATGTGCAGATAACGAAAATTTACAGAAACCTCTGATTTCTTGTCACTTGTTACTACTGGCCATCTTCAGTAGATCAGCACACCATGTGGAGCTGTTTCATGCAGCTCTGACTCACAGCTGCCGTGGAGCTTTTAACCAATCGCTAATGAGCGGGAGCCTCTCCGGCTGCTCGTTACGCTGATGTTCAGTCTCACTGTGTTTTGGGACTTCCTGCTTTCATTTGCCAGAGTGTGAAGCACTATTAGCAGTGTTAATCATCATTTAGGGATAGCGCTATCTGTGTCAGCGCCTCACTGAGAATGTAGTCACAGTTTTTCCAGATCTCACAGAGGCTGGTGTCATCGTCCTACTAAATGTCCTTCAGGGAGTGTAAGTCACCACAAACCCCTTGCCTGGCGTCTCAGTCAGCTGTCTCAGTCAAGATGGGAGCTTGGATGTGACTGTGCCTCCCAAGGACAGAGCAACAGCAGCTGTTTCAGGTGGCAGTGAATCAGCCTTCAGCATCATGCATGTGTTTTGTCAAAGGGAAATTAAAATTCTTTCAATTTGAAACAATTTGAGGTACTCATATTCAAGGGGTATCAAGACTAACTTGACAGTACATCTCTGGCTCTAAACTGCATTCAGTTTTAATCCAGCATACAAAAATCTGTGTTTTTAATTAAAATGGTGTTATAAGAAAATCTAGCTCTTTTAGACTGGTTGTCCTTGTATTGGTTGAGAGACTTTGTGGAGAGACTCTGTTTCTTTAAAGGTTGAAAACCCCTGAGCTAATGCGCTTTTGCGCAAACAATTTTCAAATGCTGATTTGCTGCTTAAGAAACTGCTTAGCTTTTTTTCAGGATACTTTGACACATAGACAGTTCAACAGTACAGAATTTATTTGAAATAGAACTGTAATAGAACTTTTGTAACATTATAAATGTCTTTACCGTCACTTTTGATCAATTTAATGTCCTTGATGAGTCTTACAAAAATGATTGATCCCAAACTTTTGAACGGTAGTGTAAATGCGACTTTACATTTTGTATATTTTGTTTAAATTTTGACTTTATTTGACTATTCCAGATAATTGCAACCTCTTAATTCCCCTTAGTTGTCGTTATGACTCTATATCTCCCAATTATGACTTGTTAAACTAAATCTCACAATTACTTCATTTTTTTATTTTACTATGTGGCGGTAACGGGCGTCAATATTTAGGTGAAAACATTGCGATTTTGACACTATTTTCAACACTATTTAATATACATCCTTCAGCTTCATCCAATGGGATTGTTTGTGCACAAAAGTGAGCATGCTTACAAACAAATGTTATATGCATGACAGCGCATAACAGAGCCCATATATGGGTTTCTAGTCAACATGAGCATTGAGTGGGAAGTAAGACCTTTGAGATGTTTTTGTTTTGTTTGCTTTTCTTTTCTTTTCTTTTTTTTAGCTGACGTCAGTAAGTGACGGCTGTGACCTTCGAGAGCAGCATCTTGATTTTGAAATTTCTTCTGATGTATTTAGGCACCTCTGTCATTTTCGATGACCTGTGTGTTCATCACCTGTTCCTTCTCTCTCTCTCTCTGGTCGGTTTCAGTTCTCTTCATATTTACAACTCTTTTTGTGTGTGTGCTTTTCTGTACTCCACTGACTGACTCACATGAATCCATGTTACCATGGAGACCTCCAGGCCCTCCTGAACTGAGGAACAGCATATAGGGCCTGAAAGAGAATGAGAGAGAGAGATAAAGAGTGGGCTGCTGTGAGCAGTGTGACTCATATCAGTAATCTTTAACTGGCCTTCAGGCACAAATACTCAAGCACTGCATACAGCACATACAGTAGAGGTCTTTAGCCACATCCTATATAAAGTAACTGGGTCTCTCTGTCGGTTAGTTAGATAGTCTAATCATTTGCATGAAGCAATTAGTGCTACGGGGTTTCTGAGAAATCAACAGTCATGTAGGTGATGCAGACTCACTCCACATATTTAGATGGCACAGGTTACATGACTTGCTGTTTACAGCTGTAAGATCATGACCTCATATCCACCTCTATGGAGTATATTTTGTGGTTTACATGAATAGAAAATTCCTCTTCTTCGCTCTACGCAACAATTTGCACATGACTCAGGTCCTAAGGGATGTCTACATTTGACTGTTGTAATAGTAGGAGTGTTATTATAGACCTGTGGCACTAAGGGCCATATTTTAGCGATCTGAAACGCAAGTATCAAGCACGAATCACAAGTAACTTTGAGGGCGGGTCTTGGGCGCTATTGCTATTTTACCGGCGGGATAAATGACTCTTGCGCCTGACGCAAGTTTAAAAGGGGTTGGTCTGAAGTAGCCTCATTATTCATAGGTGTGGTTTGGGCGTAACATGAAATAAACCAATCAGAGCGTCATCCAACATACCCTTTAAGTGCAGGTGCACGGCGGGTTGTTCTTATAAGAGCGCACGCCAGGAGCGTTCACAGCCGATAAGACTGACGTTCTTGTCAGGGCAGTGAAAGACAGAGAAGTGATGTTGTATAGGCATGGGAGAAGCCTCATGCGTCGGTTAAACATTGTATACATATGTTTCTTGCCACTATTGGGCAAACAGGTCTGATCCTTCAGTACTACAATTAGCCTTACAAAATTACCCAATTTTGTAATTGGGTTTTTTCATCTTCATGGGAACCACAATGATTTCCCTCATGTGTAAATAGTTTTCCTTGTTATAATGTATGATTTGCAAAAAATAAAAACTGGGACATCTGTGTTGATGAGAGAATCAAAGTGTATGCGCGTTGTGCACCTGCTACATTATGGCCAAGCATGCGCGCTTAAAATAGCATTATGAACATGAATCATTCTCCAGTCTTCAGTATGAATCATTCCTCCAGTCTTCAGTGTCACCTGATCCTTCAGAAATCATTTCTAATATGATGATTTAGTGCTCAAGAATCATTTATTGATATTATCATTGTTGAAAATGGTTGTGCAGCTTACTAGAATTTTCAACAGAACAGTATAAATGATATTTACTGTCACTGTCGATAATTTAATGCATCCTTGGTGAATTATTTTATAAGTATTATTATTTTTTTTATCTAACTGAACTTTCACATAGTAGCCTAT
The DNA here is from genome assembly GCF_988280905.1 of Pimephales promelas. Lineage (NCBI taxonomy): Eukaryota > Metazoa > Chordata > Actinopteri > Cypriniformes > Leuciscidae > Pimephales > Pimephales promelas. The sequence continues at coordinate 25,632,590 of NC_142775.1, read as the reverse complement.
GTCTTGGAAGGATGGCTCATTGGAGAGTTGTAGATTAGCATACTGTATGAGTATGATTATAGTGAGTTAAACATAAGTATAACATGAAATGAGCTTGCAAAGGTTGACTTTTTTTCATGTTTACATATTTCAGGAATATCTGAAATAATGCAGCAGTATTTGTGTTGTAGCTTCTCCACATCTCTTATCTCAAATCGGCTCTTCCTTTATCCTCTCTTTATTTCAGGGTCACAATGGGGCATTTTGTCCTTTCACCTGCTTCCCACACCCTTTAACTTTCCTCTTTCTTTCTCTTTATGGCTCGTACACAAATCGCTCCACCCTTCCCACTGCGATCTTGCTGCACACTGCCTCATGTTGCTGGCTATTTCAGGGCACTGGTGCCATTCATTGTTACATCCCACAAACAAAAACACACACTTACACACACTCTGAACCTCATAAACACAGAGTGAATTATTTCTGTTGTATTTCCTCACTCCCGTCGCACATGACAGGAATAGAAGCAAAACTCTCCACCCATACAGCATTGTGGGAACACGGTGACTCAGTGGACGAAAAGGACGCTTTCCACTGTGGCTCAGCGTCCTCAATCGGCGGCCAAAAAAGCCAATCGACTGCTTCGCTCTCGCTTTAGCAAGAGTGATGGACGTCTGAAGAGTGGCTCTCACCCCTCAGGGGTTCAAAATCATTGAAGATGTTTCTGGCCCAAGGGGCCCTTTCCCATGATCTGCGTCATGAGAGCAGTGATTGTTGGCCTGCTTTGTGAGAGAAGCTTTGTTTGTGAATGGCATGGGAACAGAGGTTGGGAGACTGGCGAGCTCTTTTGCATGCAGAACGCCAGTGAACGGAGCGTGTGCAAACAGAGCGCATCCGTACAGTGAGTGTGTGATGATGAAGAGAGCCTGAGCCGTGTGACAGACTTATCAGTAGGGCTCTCATTGAACAACACCCACCCGGACCCGGTATTTGAGTCATGAAAAGTCATGAAATGCTAAACAATGTAAAGATTAACACCTATCGTTCATTTGAGCTGAACTTTAAGGTGTAAACTTTAAGGTGTAAAGATTAACACCTATCGTTCATTTATCGTTCGAGTGAGGTCGTACGAATTGTTACGAATTAGCCACCTCGTAAAATTCGTATGAATTCCCGTGAGATCGGGTTGTTGTGCTGTTAAGGGCATTTTTCACATAATTCATTTAAGAACAATATAATTCATTTTTATCACAGGGATAAAATGAAAGACCTGTTGTAGATTATTTACTATCTTACTCATGAGTTTGCCTTTTTTAATATCGTAAATTCTGTTACTTTACACTGGTAAATCTAAAAGGGTAGTTCACCCAAAAAAAAAATTATTATCCTAGATGTATATGACTTTCTTCTTTCAGCCAAACGCAGAGTTATATTTTTAAAAAAAATCAAGCTTTATAATGGGAGTCAACAGTAACTGAGATTTTGAAGGCCAAAAAAGCACATCCATCCATCATAAAAGTAATCCATACGGCTCCACGAGGGTAATAAAGTCCTTCTGAAGCGAAGTAATGTGTTTTTTTATTTTTTTTATTATTTTTTTTTTTTAAAGAATATCCATATTATAACTTTATAAACTAGAATCGGCTATCGGACATGAGTTGAGTTCCGGTGGAAGAGTGTCTTCTGACCAGACATATGACGTATTGACGATCCACGCTGAGGATAGAGCAAAACAAAACACTGGTCACAGATTACAATCTAAAACAAGAATTTTTAAATAGAAATATCGGAGGAGCTTGAGTTTGTTGCCTAGGCCTATTTGTTTGAACCGCGAGAGGCATCTACTCTCACCTAAGCTTATGCTACTGCAACACCCTACATCATATAATGCGCTGGAACAAGACTCTCTCATGAACTCGCAGACAAACGTTAGCGGAAGCTAGTGATTAAAGTTATAAATAGGGATGTTTTTCTTTCGCAAATGCATTGCTTCGCTTCAAACTGCCTTTATTAACCCGCTTTTTTAATAAGAAAGTCATACACACTTAGGATAGCTTGAGGGTGAGTAAATTGTGGATGCTCTGACCCTTTAACAATATTTGCCCATCTATTAACCCTTTTTAAGTAACAAGCCCGTCTTTATATCTTTTTTTAAAATAACATGAACATAGCAGTATTATTCTTAAGTACTAATATTATTCATAACAATGTTTTGCGAATACAGTCCCAAAGATGCCTTAGTAAAAAAAAAGTATGCTAGAAAAGTGTACATAAAGAGATCTGGAATATAGAGCATCCTCAGCACAGAGTAAACGAGCTTGATTAAAAAGTAAGCTTGTAAAGAGTGAAATATATCTCAGATATGAAGTTTACCAGAGAATGGCATGCTAGAAAAGAGTATATAAGAACAGCTTTGCGATTGAAGATCTCAGAGATGCTAGAGAAGGGTACAAAAGGAAATCTCAGGGGAAAGTATGCAGTTAAGAGTACAAGATAATCTTGGGAATTAAGTATGTTAGAAAGAAGTATATAGAAAAGCTTTGGAATATATTGTAGTATGTTAGCGAAGAGTTGTTGTAACACGGGCTGATACTGTGGACAGTGGATTGCTCTCTGTAAACACTGAGATGTGGCTCTCATGCTTTGCCCATGTGCCAAGAGACTGGCCACCCCCGCACCTCTACCACAGCTCCTTCTGACCATCTGCCTTCTCTTCGACTTGCCCAAGACACCAAAGGGACAGCACAGGCCAGAGGGAACCAGAACGCAATAAATAATTGCTCTCCTCGCCCATGTGGCATCCCACAGGCCCCTCAGTTTTCTGTCTTTTGGTGGGTCCTGATGCTCCTTTATAAACCGGTTTCATGGCTCTTTCTGCTGTAGGTTTAATTCCCTTCATCATATAGAGTTTTATTAATGGAAAGTGTCACAAAGCAGCTTCTAGGGAGTAGGGTCTCTACTTCGGTCAGCAAGCGCAAGGTGACCGTGGACAGGAACAACTCAGAGTTAGATGAATAGTTGTCATTATGATCACATGCAGGTTCACTTTTTGTTGCTTTCTAAAATGCGAGCAAGTTTCTTAATGCCAGTGTTGAAGAGTATGCTGACCTCAGGAGTGTTCAGCGAATGATTTCAGCTGAAGGGGCTTCCACTGAAGTAAATGGAAGTAATCAACTAAAGTTAGTCCTTTTCTTCAGAGTGGATCATGCAATTTGTTTTTAGATCACTGTCGTTTGTTCTATACTTCCTACACGACCCTGCTTAGCCAGGACTTGATATCCTCCACACAATGCATTCTGACACGGTTACATAAGAAGGCGTTTGTGAGCTATTCTTAGCGCTGCCTCACTGTGATGCGCTGCCTGGAATAAGAAAGCCCAGACCTGACAGAGCGGGAAACATTCGTGTCGTGAGGAAAATAAGGCTCCCGTCAATTTTTTCCCCTCCCTCTCTTTATTATTATTTTATTGCTGCTTTTGGGGCAACGTACAAGAGGCTGTGTGTTTGATAATAATACGTTTGCTCCACAAAACAAAACGCTGACAGTAAATACACAGTTGGATATAGCATACAGCATATGTGAATATATATTATTACTCATCTTTTTACAGTGATTTACAGAATTTTCATTACTGGTTGATATTCTGTCTGGGAAAAAAAAAGTATTTATTTGGATATTGAATTGTTTATGCTCGTTATATTTAGATTAATCTAATATGCTCAAGTTAATCTTTAAAAAAAAACACTAAGCGTTTTTACAGAGACTAGCATTTTTCCAATTGTTTTCAGCGGGAGTGCCAAATTTTCAAAACGGCAATGAGTGACTGTCTATTTCACATTTTTACTGGTCGCCGTGAGTTAAAGACAGGGCGGACAGAGTACACAGCTTTATGACTTGAGTAAAAGTACAGAAACACCTTGCTAAATTTTACTCAAGTAAAAGTAAAAGTACTTCAGTCAGATGTCCACTTATTATGTAAAAGTACTGTAGTACTTGTTTTTAAAAGTACTTGAGTATCAAGAGTACAAGAGTCAATTTTGTAAATATTGCATTACTACTGCCACAGTGCTTACATTTATGTACAGAAACCTCCTACGTGGACTTATGAAAAATGTTAATACCTTGGAGAATGTGAAAGGAATTGAAAGTAAAATCAAGTCATTTTCATCTTTTATGTTGCTTTATTTAACATTTAAGAAAATGTCTGAAAATTTAGAAAATTTAAATAGTCTGGCAAAGGTGGGGCCACGGGTTGGCACATTCACGGGATGGACTGGCTGCGTCTTCATTCATTGTTTTGTCCATGGTTTAGTCTCTTATCTAAATCTGACCATGGAGTTGACTTTGGCGGAAAGCTGAATGTGATTGCTGATAGGCTGTCCCAATCAGTGGCGCCTGCACAATTCAATCACTTTTTTCTTTTTTCCATTTATTTTCTTAGAAGTATTAACGGGTACTCACGGTTATGGATAGAAATGTAGTGGAGTAAAGAGTACAATATTTCCCTCTCAAATGATACTCGAGTAAAGTACAGATCCCTCAAAATTGTACTTAAGTTATGTACTCAATTAAATGTACTGTAAATGCTCTGGTTGAAGAATGTTCAATTTTGGGTAAATCGCAGCGCTCATCACTGTCATTTTTTACCCAGCTGTCCCATCACAGTGGAAGAGGGGTGGGAACACATCAACCAACCACACTCTGCTTGTATTACGTCAACAGATGACAACAACAAGCATAGTACCGGAACAAACTAATTTAAAACAAGAGCCAGAGCAAATAGTTTATATTGTGTCAATATTTTTATATAGAAACCGCACAGAAACAAACTATCTGTGAAATGAGAAACACTTCAGTGGATATTCCGTATCATAGCAAGCAAAGCGTCTCAATTGAGAAAAAAAAAACGCTGAAGCGCCCACAGCTAGGCATTTTCAGTGCCTAGCTTCTTCGGCTGGCTAAATACGCTTTGGTGACACACAGCCTAATCATTTAAACACACTTAAATGCATTTTTTTAGCAAGTCTCAAAATGAACATCCATTGTTCATACTGTTAATCATAACGTTGTGTAATGCTAAGATTAATTTGTTGCATTTAAAACAACTGACCTATTTTTTTGGCAATTTTTTTGTTTCTACTGTTTTATTTGTTTATTTTTTTTTACATTTATTTAGACAAAATAGAACAGAAAATAATGGATATTTATACCGGCTTATCCGTATCAGGCAGAATTTTAATATCACTTCATCCCAAGTTAGCATATTCCAATTATCCAAAAATGTTGGCAAATTAGCATTCTCCGAGTTCTGCAGACGCATATAAATGTGTGTGAGGGTGAATATTGTTGCAGTTTTTGGTGTTAGAGAGCCGTTTGTCACTCACGTCATTTCATATTGTGAGTGCGGAAGTCCTAATCTGCCCTCTTTACCTCCTCTTTTTCTTTTTCTAGCTCTCAATCCTATTATTCTTTCTGGTAAAACTCCTGAGATGTATAGAGCTCACAAAGCATCAAGATCTTTGACATGCTTGTCAAATAATAGCATTGTGGATGTGGATAAAGGATAGCAGGCACAGATTTTTGTTCACCTCTCAGCAAACCTCTCCTGTGTGACCTTTCAGAGGAGGAGAGTCACAACATCCCCCAGCAATGCTGCACAGTCAGGCAGGTTCAGACCTCTCCACTTCTCATCAATCAATAAACACTTTATAAACACTGGCAGGCAGCTTTTTCTCTTCAGCCAGGTCATGACTCAACAAAAGAGATTCACAGGTCATACCACATGCTGAAAAGTATTGCACGGCAGTATTCAGAGCCTTGGGAAACAAAAGCCATTTAAAGAAAAATATAAAATCATTGATAAAATTGGGAGAATTAACTATGAGTCAAATTCTCCTAAGGGGTAATAATGGGATGACCGTTTTATTTTTCACTATTATTTACTACAGGATCTGAATTTTCATTTGTTTAAAAAAAAACATTTTGTGATAAGAGACAATAAAAACAGCTTCAAAATGCTGTCTGTCTGTCAGAGAAGATACATAACGCACGTGAATAAATTTGTTCTTCACTCGCTGAAATTGAATTGTAACGATCAAGGAACTGAGTGAAACTGAAAAACTTCACCTGGTTAGTGAACATCGTTCAACATGGTGTTTTTTGACAGACATTCTTTTGTGCACAAACTATGCATTCTGTTTCTGATAATCCTGATTTGAATATTTTCAATAATTTTCTTTTCTTTGCTGATCTTTTTTTATAATTTTGGCAATATGAACTATTAAACAAGTGATTAAAGAAGGAAGTAGTCCAATTTGACTCTCATATGCTGATGTGATTTACAGTATATTTATTATAAACTTGAAAGGTGGTTTTTATAAAATGGAATTTGATCTATATCTTTTTAAAAGATTAAGGCAATATCATTAAGGAAGTTATAATTAAATGTTGTTTAATTAAAAAAAAAGATAATACATTTTACATGATTTATTAAATTGAATTACCTCTCAGCAGATTTTGACTCATGTGTTGTCCTCTGCTCAATGAAATGTAGTGAAGTTTCTCACAGAAGTCCTTGTTGAGTGAGTAGGCGTATGGTTCAGTTCCTGGAGTGTACTAAGCACAGTTTAGAAGTTGGCCATGTTCACCGAGGACAAGTTTTGTGATATGTGCCGTGAAATTTGCTCTGTGAAATATTTAAACTTGACAATGACTCACTAACTTGCTCCCTAAACGTGAATGCAATATTCACAGCTCCTGAATTTATTATCTTACCTGTATCAGTAACACCGAAATCAGGGACAGATTTTTCCCATTTCAACGTGTAGTTTGTACTGGTTTCAAGAGACCTGACCTTTTATAATGTGTTTCAAATGTCTGGGTTAATACTGGATTTTACTGTTAACAGACAGCAGGATTTTTTTTTTTTTCTGAAACAAAATTTACTTACTGCATAACTATCGATTGCAGTTACAACGATAATAGCATATGAAGAGTTCAGATGCAAAAGCCTCTAAGTGCCATTTGAAATTTTCTTCTAGAATGATCATTTTTATCAAGCTTGTATATTTAAGTTCAGTGATTTCACTTAAATGGCAATGATAATTACCTATCAATTGTTATTTAAGTGAAATTAATGAACTTAAATATACAAGTTTGATAAAAATCATCATTAAAGAAGAAAATTTTCTAATGGCATTTAGAGGCTTTTGCCTCTGAACTCTTCATATTCATTCATTAACATTAACCAATAGAAAAGCTGTAAAAAAATAGTTGCTTATTTGTATTTATCTATATACGAACTATACTATACTAATATATAATGATAATATGTTTAACCTTGTAAAGTTTTGCCAAAATAAAATTTGTGTTCTTAATACTTTGACCTTTCATTGTAACCAAAAGTCAAACACTGTTCGTTTTGGATGGTATTTCTGTCTGGTCAGCATTGGGTGTGATGTTCTCTGGAGCTCAAACTTGCATCATTGTTCTTGCGCAAGTCCCTATCTAGGACACGAATAAGCCAGGCGGCAGTTTCCTGCCGGGTTGCAAAAGTGTCAGTGTTCTGTCAGGTGACATTGTAAAATTATTAACAATGTTTACAGTGTGTTAAACAGCATACAGTCTCATCTAAACACACCATCACTCCCTGTCTGGACTCTGCAGATGTGCTTTTAAGTACGTCACACATTAGAGAGCTTTGAATATATATGAGAGTATTTGGAATAATTGGCTTGAACTTATGATGAATTCTGGGTTGTGTGGATGTTATGCACTGATACATCGAACAGCTAGCTAGAGCTTTCACTGATTAGCCACGAATGTGGGTCAGATTTTGGAATGGATGGAGTGTGAAAGAGAAGAGAATCTAAAAGAGAAATAAACAATTAAAAATCTATCGGTCTGTTCCTCTCCTTCTAAACAGATCTGAGTGATCAGCTTCTGGAGGTGGTGGGTTTGGAAGGAGCCATCGAGATGGGTCAGATATACACGGGTCTCAAGAGCGCTGGGCGGCGCCTTGCACAGTGTTCCAGTGTCACCATCAGGTCAGTAGTTCATGCCCGTCCCCATACACATTGACTAAGAGTTCAGTATTTGTCCAACTCATAGACAAACACTCTGACTTCTCGTGTCCATGACTCTGAAACGTCTCTCTATTCCCCCTCCCCCTCAGCAGGATGTCCTATCTTGGCCAGTGTGGCTATTAAATCAGACCTTTGACCCACTGTCACTCGCTTTGCCAACAGCTCTAACATTCTGGACTGCTCGTACTGATGAATAATGATGTTTGTAGCATGTCTAAACACACACACTGCTCAGTCCTGACGTATGCTAATGAACCAATGGAGACTCATCACATCTGAGGTGCTAGTTCACAAGTTTGTGTTGCCCGGCTTGCTACGCTCCATTAAACACTCATAATGAGCTTAACAGTTAGTGCTGAACTGAAGCGAGGTGGTTATTCACAATTTTTCACTGCTGTTTCCTCACCTGTATACAGTCTGCCTACGACCTAATACTTTCCGTAATCTGCATTAACAGGGCATTCATCATTGTCATTCTCCCATGCTGTGTTGCTTTAACTCATAGTGGCCCTGCTGAAAAGACTAAACTAACTTTTTGTAACTGTGTGTATATGGAGATGGAGGTGCTGAACTGTGTGAGTGTGTTAGTTTAGAGAGTAAGGGGCCTGGCTGGGAATGGGGCTGTGGGAACAAAGAGCGCAGTGTTTAGAGCCGTCCAGGAAAAGTGTTGTATAGGAGCCTCGTGCCCGCGGTCTGCCTGGTCAATGACCTGACCTGTAACAGCTCTGTCTTTCATTCTCTGTTCTTGACTCTATGTCCGCAGGACGTCCCGGCTTCTGCCCATGCAGATCGATGGAGAACCGTGGATGCAGCCTCCATGCACGGTCAGCTCCTTTTGATCATTTTGCTTTCATTTACAGTTTTATTTGAATGTCTGAAACACACTCTTTCATGACCCATAACAGACAGTCTGACACACTATTAGGAATTTCTGTGGAAATCCAATTATTCTTAATCCAGAATTTCCATTATGAAATCCAGTCATTTTGATAGGAATCCAAACAATCGGGGCAAAAGATTTCCCCAAAGATTTTTCAACAATGAGTTTTAAAACGAGTCACGCAGATTCGCCACGTTGACCAACAGAAATCTACTTGGTTTGAAAGTGACTTCTCTGTTACTTGTCTAGTTAATACTGGGAAGGACAAGATACCAGTTTTGTTCTCTAGTTTAAATATGCAAACGATACATCAACAATCGCACAATTTTAACCCGAATGTACATGACTGTTAAACTGAAAGTACTCCAGACTCAGGATTGGGTGTAGATGTTAGGTTTTAGATCAACTTAATGACCTGAAATGTGACATCAAATGGTAAAGGCCCCGACATACCTCAAGCACAATCGAAAAACGAACTGATATGACGTAATTTTGAACAAAATTATGCCGAAACGAAGTTCGTTTGGAGTTTGTTTTGGTAGATCGAAACGGCTTGCCAAAGCAAACTTCCCGGGAAAAATTTTCTCCAGGTGCTAAAGGAAGCCTTAAAAAGGTGTGCATGGAGGCTCCTCCTCCTTTCATGTGAAAATCTTTTCTGGTTTATTTGGCCTGTGCAGTCGGTCAAGGTCAGACGTCCGTCAGTGAAAACATGAACACAGTGGAAAGCTGCTTTATAGTAGAAAATGCTGTACTTCTAGAGTTGTACTCTAGTGTATAAAGCGATATATAAATAAAGTGAATTTGCTGGAGTGCCGTAGAGCTCATTCAAACATGACCACATTGCTATAATCAGAAGCTTTTGTAATATTTTATTAAAATGCTTGCCGTTTTCTCAGTATTGTTGTGTGTGCATTTTATTGTGAGGAAAGCATGCAGCACATATTTACATATTCATCGAACCATTGAATATGTTTACATATTCATCGAACCGCAGTGTGGGTGGCTTCAGATGTCCGATAACAGTATATCGCTGCTCACGTATTTTTAACTTTGTTTTACCTCTAAACGAAGAACGAAAAAGAACTTTGCCATGAGTATATCGGGGCCTTAAGAGTATTACTTTTTTTTTCCACGCACCTGGTTGGTTTTTGAAGTTGCACCAGAATAACTACAATAAACACGTTTAAAAAAAATAACATTCTGAAAGAGACCACAGTATCTGTCTGTTCTTAAATTTCACAATGTGAAGTCAGATACACCCAAAGCTCAATGATATGTCAATTCAGACTCAGAGTAGAACCTTTTCTCCATCTCAGAAAACTGCCTCCTCCGATCTGTTGCAGCTTTGTACATTCAGCCGTCCCAGCGAGCAGACTGTTAATTAAAACACTGTCATGTCACACCCTGCCATTGACTGATTATGTCATTAAAAGAGGGGAATAAACATGTAGCTTTCCATCTGCACATAGCGCCAACACAATGTCCTCCGCTATATATACATTTCTGTCAGCTCAAGCGCTATAAAAAGTGTGCCGCTGTGCTTTTAGTCCTCTCTAATTTGCCCAACTGTGCAGAGGGGAATATGGGATGTTATTTCAGTTTCAAGGTCAGCTCTCACGTTCTCAAATTTGTGCCTGTTAATTTGGACATGTGTGATTTCTGTCAGCTCATTTGCTGAATGTGAATGAGACAACTGCTTAAAACTGTGAGTGATTAACATCCAGAAGGAATTAGCCAACTGTTCAGATTTGGTTGTTTTCGGAGAGTAATCTTTCCTTCTTTCCTGCAGATACGGATCACGCATAAGAACCAGGTGCCTATGCTGCTGGGACCGCCACAGAAAACTCCCTTCTTCTTCTTCAAGAAGCGCAACAGAAGTCGGGACTAAATGTGAGACTCCAAAAATCAGCCACTCTTCTGCAATCATACAAACACACTTAAGCATCTCCACCTTACCAGCCTCTTCTTTGTCTTTGGCTAGTGGGGCCCAAAGAGAAGAGACTTTTCAAACACCTGTGTGGAACAAATCAATACAAATAAAACACTGCAATGGGCCTCTAATAGACTCCATCTCTCAACACAGCCTGGCTGAACCAGTTAAACGGACCTCCTCTGAATGTCATGACCACTTCCTGTGTCTTATCATCCAGAATGTCTTATCACAGACTCGTGACCTGTAAGCTATGACTCAAATTCCAACCAAATTCCCCCTACCAGTAGGCCACTGCCTCGGGATCACACTGTGTGCCCTCTCCCTCCTCTTGAGACGGCTCATCAGAAGATACTGCCAATTTCCAAGAGAAAGAGAGAGAGAGAGAGGCAGGACCAGAGGAGCAAGAGACTCACTCAGTAAATGGACAAGAAGTGTGCTCAAGTGAAAAGAGAAGGAGAGCGAGACACCCTGGCACAATAATGTTCTTCACATGACAGTTGGTGGTACACATACAGTATGGACGTCACTGGGCCCTGGCTTAGCCTAACAGGACCAGGGAACAAACTTTCCTCCTAAAGGAGCTTACTGAATTATACATCAGTGCATGCAAAGCACTCATTCCAGTGCCTCTCTAAGGCTCTACAACATGCCACCACTAAAGAGATGAAACGGCAAACTCATCCATTATGAAGATGTGTATGGGGGTCTGCTGATAGGGATAGGTTAGACTGGCCTGAAAGAGATGTAGCATTTCAGCTTCTGTAGTTTGACCCGGGCATTTTTGGTGTTCGCCCTTAGGCCGCAAAACTGACCAGTGCAAGTTGTTACAGTAAGCTGGATGTTTATTTAATCCTATACTCCCCTCTAAAACAACAGCGCTAGTGCTCAGTGTTCAGAATGGACCTATAGTCTTTTAAAAAAGAAAACCCTTAGAAAAGAGAATGCGTACTAAAACTGTTTTACCAATTATCATTTATTAGCAAAGTGGCAAATTTGTGCAATAATTTTATTATATTTTTAAGCCAAATCAAAAATATTGTGCCATTAAATTTAGGGGAAGATTCCATTGGATTTTCATTGAAATACCCTGCTGACAAAAAAAAACAGTCTATGCTGGTTTGCATGTCTGTTGTCTGGATTTAGAGGGGTTTGGGGCATTTTAGTCAGGCTGGGAGACAAGCAGGTTACCCAGCAAGACCAAATGAAGAACAACTTACAACAACACAAACATTTGGCATGAACATTTTTGCATTTGTTTTGTTTGAATAGACCTGAAAAATGGCAGACCAGGAGAATGAAAATGCAACTTCACTCTCTGACAGTAGGTGGCGTTTACAGAACAGAAGAACGTCTGTAGTTTTATGTAACAGTAGTGGCTCAGCATGTGACCTATAGCACAAATCTTATTGTTTGGTTTCTTCCTAGTGCTATGGCTTAGAACACTCTTTATCTGTTGCATTAATGGCATGTAATTGTTTATATCGGTCTGAACAGCTGCAATAACAGTCATTCATTCAATTGAAATGTTTATACGACTCGTTACGTTGTTTATACGTTTATATTTTCTCACCAAACATTTGTCTTGCCGTGAACTAAGACCAGCAAACCAATTTAGGCTCTTTCATGCCAGTTTTGTCAGCAAGGTATGATTTGAATTCAATTATTTACAATTGGAAATAATAGGAAAAATAATAATGGTAATGCTTTATGACTTTAAGGGTCAATTCATTAACATTAGTTAATGGATTAGATATCAAGAACTACAGCATTTATTAATCTAGTTTAACCCTAATTTATACTGCTGTTCATTGTTAATTCATGTATATTCAGAATATATTCAATAATATTGATTTTCACAGCCTAAATGTTCAAAAATCTATGAATATATGTATAAAATAGCGTTGACCAGGATTATTAAATGCTGTGAAAGTTATTAATTGTTTGTTTATGATCGCAAACACATTAACTAATGTTAAGAATTTGAATCAAAGGAGGTGTTACAAAAATAAGAATTGAAAGAAAATGTTCTTTGTATTTCTGAGAAAGTCTCCGCTGTAGCTTACAGCATCTACCTTAAGAGACGGGCTGAAATCAATTGAGCGCTGGTACAGTACGAACACTGAATCCTTTGGTCCTCGTCTGTCACAACAAGCTACTGCAGTGGGGTTTGATTTACTGCTGCATGGACAGAGCCTAAATTTAACTTTCCTATTTCAGGGAGTGAAACACTATTCCTAATTGCAGCATGAAAACATGAGCTCACAATTTCAGGTCGTCAGTTAAACGGGCGTGATAGCGATCCAGATGAATGAAAAGAATGTTACAGTCACTTCAAGATCCAAAAAGTGAGCTTTTTCATCTTTTAGCCCTTCTGAGAAGGCCTGTGAAGAGTATTTAACCTAAAGATGCCCACTATGTATCAGTATTTGTATAATCCAAGAGCCTTGTTTGCATATATTATGAATGTGCTTAAAGGTATAACTTAATATAGTATCAGAGCAGTGATGCCTAATGGGTCACATGATTGACTGTAGCCATCAGGCAGATGTGCCTGATATAGATCAACATACAGTGATCATCAGATGCTTTCGCAGTGTGCTGGAGGGTCTAAAGGTCTGTGTTGGAACTGTATATATGTTTCACCAATACAGAACTGGGGTCAGAGTGATTTAAAGTTCAGGTGTGGGCTTTGGAAACTGAGCTCTTACCAGGGTTAGCAGATTAATGTTCCCTTTAAAGAACACTGAACCGCAGAAGCTACGCCAGTGTCCTAAAAAACAAAAAAGAATAATAATCTCTCCATATGACCACAGAACTGACGTCCACCTCCAGACGATGGCTTTATCATAGAAGTGAATGTTGGATTAGGCTAATAGAGCCCCATTGTTTCTGTGGTCATTGGACAGATGGTTTATTCAGTGTGACAGCCTGGTGTTTAAAGAACGGCGGTTTGGTTACGAGTGCATGTTTACAACGACTTTTCATTTTACAGTTTTGAATTATTTGAAACAGTCATGTATATATAGATATTGTTTATATTTTCTCTAAAGTTTAGCCACCGCATGCCTGCTGAAACAAAGAAGACAAAGACGTCTGCTTGAAGAGAGACCACGCTGATTGTTGCTACCTTATTAGTTTCATATTATTATATTTTAGACCCTATCCAAGCCCCTTGTATCTATCCACTGTACTTTCCCTTGATCCGTTAGTAGCATGTTCATTGTACAAATACCTCTGTGGCAGTTCTTTGTTCTGTTTTGTATTTTGTAGAGGTTTGGCTCCAATATATGCTGATCACTGAGCAACTCATGAATGTCACCTGGAAATGCCATTTCTAAATCGTACCTAGGTCCCCTTCTGTCCCATTTCTGTGAATAACTGATAGCCTTAACTCACTGATACGAATAGCATTTTGCTTGGAGCAAAGTATTTTGCAATACAAGTCACTGAAAAATCAACCAAATGAAGAAAAAAAAAAGAGAGGTCAACATCTGTTTTGCTGTGTTGCAATAATTCATTTTTGTTAGTGTCATCACACTGGCCTATACTAGCTCTTTTATAGAAGGAAGGTGATGGAGCGATGTCCTGCACATCACAAAGGAGCTTCATGACCTCACATACGTCTTCATTTGTGGACTGACTGACATTTATCTATTATTTTTAGCCGTCCTAAAACTGTGATTGCTCAATCTGCCCATCACTGTCTCTACTCTCAAAACAATAATCCATTTTTATCTGTCAAAACCGTGCTGCCTCTTGCAGGGTTGTGCTCTATTCAGAATTGAATTGAGAATGCCTTTTTAATTCTAATTAAATGCAAGATGCAGAATTGCATATCGAATGTGAATGTAAGAAAGCAGAATTATGAACCAACGTTCATATAATTGTCATTTTTGAACAAAAAATCTTTATTTTCAAAGTTTTGCAAAGATGTCTTGAAGTTTAAGGGGTTAGACAGAGACATTGATTGTTTGTTTGTTTGTTTGTTTGTTTGTTTGTTTGTTTGTTTGTTTGATTGATTGATTGATTGACCTGTGTTGAATTTCTTTCAATTACAATACATTAAATTACTCTTACTGTCATTCCAATTAAAATTTGTGAGGGACATGGGCAATTCTATTTAAATTTCTCCCCATGATTTGAAAAGGTGCAGATTCTTCAATTCTTAGTTTTGACCAACCCTGGACCCTTGAAATTTTTAAGGAAGGTGAACCACAATCCGAGACTTAAATATGATCTTTTAAGCATCATTGCGTTGCCCTCTAACAATGAGAACCAAACAGATGCTCTCTCTTTCACTGCTCATCTTACCAGTCTCGTAGAGACAGTATGGCTTATCTCAGTGTTAGTGCTCTATTGTTAGCTGGGACAGTTGAACAGTATTGAGAGACACTGATGCAGTAGAGCCCATATCAACTCTGAATGTGTTGTTCTACATATGTGTCTTATTCCTGCCTTAGGGTTAATGTGGTTTGTAGCAATTCCCATCTGTGTGGTAGGCAACAGAGTTCAAGAACAGGAGTCCTGCAGGGTGAGAGGGGGTTGCAGGGTGAATCTTGCCCTTGACAGACCCACTTAGACTCTGTTACTCTGTTTCTTGTAAGCTTTTGGCATCCATGTTAATGGACAAAAGAGTTTTATTGAATAAACAGAGAGACTGAAGCTGTGTCTGGTGTCGGTCTTTGGGTGGCTCAATTGGGATTCTGTCTCATATTCAGCAAAGGCGCAGACACAATCCTCTACTTAATGTGATTGAATTTCAGTTCACACAATAAATTACAGAGTTCTGTGCGATATGAGGTTCTTGGGAGAAATACTGTGAGCCTTTAGTGCTGTGCTTAAAGGGACACTTCACCCATTTGTATTAAGCTTTGTATCTTTAGAAACCCAGTCATATTTTTGAATGGTCATGGTGTATTCCCTTATTTTCCCCTGAGATGGGAGAAATAAGGATTTAAGTGTTTTACTTCCTGCTTATTATGACGTAAAAATACGATAGTTCATTACAAAACAACTTACATTGTAGCTTTAATGGAAACAAGTAAACTTTACAGTAAAACTTTACAGTAAAATAAGACAGTTATTAATTTTTTTTTTTTTGCTGTAGGAAATATCAATTTACATGTTTAAACATTTCTTTTGCTATTAATAGTAATAATCGAGTGATATTTTTTTATGCACAAGGAGTCTGACAAAAAGCCGGTGTGATCCACACAGAGATCTGATCTCACCATCATCGAGTTTGTCTGTGATTACATGAAGAAACAGAAAAAAACTGAGACAGACTAAACCTAGAACAACTGTGGCAACATTACCAAGACTTTTCACAGCATCTAACTACACTAACCATCACAGCCCTTGCAGTGCCATTTACAGTATCTGATGGATGCCCTGTGAGGCTGTATATGACTGTTTGTTTTTGTAAGGCAGCCCTATGGCCTCTGTGCTTGTAAATACAGCCCTGTTAGAAGTAAAATGCAGATGCCACAACAAGAAGCTGTGAGCTGGGACGAAGCCTACACTTCTTTGATGTGCGGAGATAATGAGGCAGGAATTATCTCTCCATGAACTATTAATAGTCATCAAGTCCCATCATGTCTCTCTTTGGGAGAGCACCAGTAGCCTAAGGCTGCGTTATCCTTCATTCCACTTTATTAACTGCATGTGTCGAGCAGATTATACAGAGTGCATTCCTTTATTCAGGACTCGCCCATCATATTACATGGGTTACATACAAGATTAAGGTTTAAACTTTTTGATTTTTCTTTGTTACAGATATGATGCAGGTGTAGGGATCAGATTTGCTGCTCTGTCTGTCACTATTTCCATGTGCAGTACATCTCCTTCCATGGATTAGCCCACATTTTCAGAGAGGGGCACAGTGCCAGAACTGTCACACTGGCCCAGTCATGGGCACAAATAAGCCCTTCTGATGAGCTGAGCCTCTCTGCGTATCACAGTGAGTGAGAGCGGATCACTTCAATATCCGTCCCTTAAAAAATGTAACATATCAGAGAGAGAGGTGTGCTGCTGTGCCACTTATTCCAGTGTCACCACTCAGGATTTAGAAAGCAGAATGGAAATACAATATGCTCTTGGCCACCCCCTTCCTCCCACCACATTAGTGAAAGGTGCTATAAAAAGGAGACCCTGGCAGCTCAAGCAGTGTCAGCAGGAGAAACAATGACACCAGTAATATGCACATCTCTTTCATGCTATCATTGTCCTCCTGTGAAAGTGGGCTCTGCTCGAAAGCCAGAAGGATTTTATAGATTATCCTATACTCAAACTTGACATTTCAACTTGAATTTCTCTCCCTCTCTTTTTCACAGAAACCACTGTTAAATATAGATTCTAGGACATCTGGCCTTGACCACAATACTACATTGTAAATCCCTTGCACATCACAAGATTGCGCAGTTCATTGTGATACCACTGTAGCGGGTATACATAATAATTTAATGCATTTTATTTTAAAATAATGTATTTTGTTAACTTTGTATTTTGTTGGCCAAGTAAAGAAAATGTAAAGAAAAATTTGAAAAAAGTAAAGTAAAAAAAAAAAAAGTAAAGAAAATTTTGTTGGCCATGTAAAGAAAATGTATTTTAAAAGACTTTCATGTTTTATTCAACAACATAAATTAGAATAACTTTTGTTTTTATCATAAACTTATAATCAATATTATATTATTATACAAATTTTATGTATTTAACAGATTTTGTTTGCTGTTTTGAGAAAACTTATATTTTTACATTTCAGTTTTAAATTGTTAATACAGTTTTTGAATATTTATTGCATAGAAAAATGAATGTAGGCCAAAGTCTCTTCTGTTTGACACAGATATTAATTTATTCATAAACTGAAAAGGAATGTTCTAATATCGTATATGAAATTCCACAGGAAAGGAAATCCATGCCAAATTAATCAGTGTTTTAGAATAGTTATAAATTATTTGGAAAGTTTGAGACATGAAATAACTACTGACTGTTTGTTTGCCTCATGTTAATTGTCCTCCAACTTCTCTAATGTGTTTTTCTGACGATACTTCTTGGTCTCTGGCCCTTTAAGAGCTTGTGGAACGTGCGAGGAAAAATCTTGAAAGTGAATGAAACTCAGCCATTCATAAAAATAGGACTGCGTTTAGGGCTTCGATTGGTCGTTCAGTGCTTATGCATATTCCAAGTTATTCTCGCAAACCATTGGTTTAGAAATGTGAATGACGTGCCCTCTGAGCCAATGAGCCAAATGCCTCTCGAGCCCTAGGGAAAACCGTGCAGTCCATTTACACAAACCTCATTCAAGTTTTGAGTGTCGGAGAGAGCGCATGTATTGATCAGTGCGAGCGGACGGCATCCTTTTGGGATTACAATCTGAAACTGTGTTTTTTTTGAGTCCATTGCGAGCCGTCATCTATAGGGTGAGTTTAACCCTAATTCTTCAAATATTTGCATGGCGTGCACTGATATCTGTTTGAAAGCGGTTGTTTCTCCGCAGCGCGTAAGTTTAATCGTGGGATTCCAACGGCAAATACAGCTATCTCGCCTTGGGGGGAAAGCGAACGCCATTTTCTCCAAGAGAGGGCTTATTCACTTTGGCAACCATTTTAATGCACGAAGTTTTTCCTGTCCTTATTTTGCGCATTTGCTGTTGTTACAGAAGCTTGTATGGTCCGCATTAGTGCACTAACCTGACATTTATAGGTGAGGACTGTGCAGCCTGAACAGTGTATGGTTTTGTGAATGGAGGTCTCTCGTTCTTTCCCCCCCTCACGGATCGAGTTTCACTTCATTGAGAAAAACAAGAGGCCGTCAGGGGGCTCCGAGTGGGAGGAGGTCCTCACCCCTGCTCAATTTTAGATTTGCTTTAAGTACACTTTGCTTAAGCACTTAATTTAAGGGTATTTTTCTCGACCATTTCCCCATAATAATACTCAAAGTATTTCAAACGTGTACGTTATTTTATTCTAAAATAAGAAAATGAGAGAGAAAGAGAATGGGAAGTATTGTTTTCTGGTGATTTACGTTGCTGGTCATATCATTTTCTACTAGTTTATTAGTAAATTAATTCTACTAAGTTAATTTATTTATCATTGTTTTAATTCATTTTTGGAATAAGAAAAGTTCGGTTTTAAGTATAGTGTGAGCGGGTGATATGCGAGCTGTTTCGTTGTGCATGTAAACTATTTATGACTGAACAACTATTAGCCGAGGAAGTTTTCCGTACTTTCATCTCTAGCTGATAATTGTCAGTTATATTTTAGTTAGACTTCCATATTGTCTCGTCTATTAACATTTAAATGTGTACATGTCGATATGAAATAATATTTAATGAAAATAAATTAATAGTAAAAAATAATTATAGTATAAATGTGTGTGTATGCTTGGCTAACAATTTTGTTTTTCTATGTTTATTCATAGACTAGTAATATAACTGGAATATCATTGTGTCATGAAATATATGGTTTCCAACTTTCCATTTTCCTCAGTTTATCTTCATATGCTCATCACTCTCTTCATGGGCACAGATGGTTGGCTTTGCTTATGTAAGGTTTACATTCATCTCGCAGATTGCATTATGCAGATCTCTCTCTCTCTCTCTCTCTCTCTCTCTCTCTCTCTCTCTCTCTCTCTCTCTCTCTCTCTCTCTCTCTCTCTCTCTCTCTCTCTCTCTCTCTCTCTTGCGCGCGCCCTCGCTCCTCTGTCTGTCTTTACACATAGAGAGGGATGTTGTGATGGCTAACAGAGAGAGAAGGGGGAGGATGAATACACAGGATCAGATGGATCTGAGCGTTTGTTTGTGGGGCTTGGTGTTTTGATGTGGAACACACTTGACTGTCCAGTGTAGATCTATTGAATGACTAATCTATTTCCCTCCCCCCTTAGAGAAAACCGACCCAAAGAGGTCAATATAACAATCGCTTTTAAGCGAAGACCCTTTTCTGGGAGCCTCTTTGAAGACCCAGGTGAAATGGATGGATTTTATGACCAGCAAGTACCTTTTATGGTCCCACCTAATGTAAGTATATTTATGCATTTCAAAAAAAAAAACAAAAAACAAATCTAAATTAAATTAGTCAACACTGACCAAAGTATTTTTCCACAGCAGAAGTCATTGCAATTGGAGGAACCGTATATACGACCAGTTAATGAGAGAAAAAGAAAATTAGTGGAGACTGAACTCGCTCAGGACACAGAGGGTAATTTCAACCTAATGAACATGACTAATGCATGTTTAGCAGATGGATCCGATTATTGGGATACATTAACAGTGAGAGAGCAGAAGTATATGTGCTCAAAGTAGTTTGATCGATGCTGTGATTGTTGAAGGCTGCCTTTCGTTTATCAAATACTTGGATCGTAGTGGTTTTCGAGCTCTCTGACTGTCTTGGTTTGCCTGTCATCCGCAGAACTTTTCCAGGACCTCAGCCAGCTGCAGGAGATCTGGATCGCAGAAGGTTTGTAGCCTATTCATTTTCATGCATGTCACTTGTGCTTTTTCTTGTAGCTGACATTTATATTTCAGACTCATGAACATTTCTTATAATATATATAATTTCTAAGTGTCCCAGCTCCTGTTTATTTTTCATGACATGGTAGCCATTTAATTGGGTCTGTTGCACCAGCTTTGGGGCAGTGTCTAAAATGTTGGCACTAAGATGAATGTTGATTTTTAGAGGAACTAAATGTTGTCTGAGAAAATGACTTTGATCTGCCAATTGTTTATCGGCAAGGGACCATTGTTTGCAACTCCTTAATGCTCTCCAATCTCTCTCCACAGCTCAGGTGCCCGATGACGAACAGTTTGTCCCAGATTTCCAGTCGGAGAGCTGTGAGTACCTCGAGATGTATTATTTATTCTCCTTGGCAGTGTACTTTGGATGCCGTCCAGGAATGGCTAGGGAAAACGGCAGAGGCTGAACTCTTGAAGCTATTTATTATTCATCTCTTGCTCAAATTTAAAGCCAAAGTTTCATGGGAAACAAAGATCTTAGACTAAGGATGGTACTGAGTGGCCAGATACTCTTATTGAATTTAATTTGTTGAAGAGGCCAACAGTCAGTCTCACAAAATAATGAAGCTCATTATATAGTTTATATTATATATTTTAGCATCTGATAATTTTTAAAGAATTTGATTTGCTCTTTAACTTGGTCAGCAATAGTGCTTTGATTTAATAGGACTTAAAATTTTGTCTTTTCTCTTTTCATTCTTGCCTGAATCCTCTCAGCGAGAACCCCCGCAACTACCTATTTTTTTTCAGTTAAATCAGCCGATTGGTATCAGCATCACATGATCCAAGCTCATAATCAGATTTCACACTTTCATGCACTCTGTTTAGCCTCTGGAATGGACCGGATTCCAACGGGAAGGGTGAGAGGAAAAGGCTTCCCCTCACTGCCTACCTAAACCCATTGAATCCACAGTACTGAATCTCATTTCATTGAGGGTTCTCTGTCCAAACGCACCTAATTTGTTAGAGCCTGGCCGCAGGAATCAAAGCCAAAGGAAATACTTGAGGAATGCTTGGTGGAGCGTTTTATGTTATTTTTCTCCCCGTTTTGTCACTGAAGTTTGTTTTTGTTTTCGTCTGATGTTGAGGCTTGGAGACAGGGTGTGTACCAGGGCATGCATTTTGGTCCAGTTTTGCATGTCAGCGTGGCGTTACTGAAAAGCAGAAGATTGTTATAAACGTTTGTGACATGCTGTTTATAAAATGAGGCACTTTTTGGACGTAAGCCAAGGGTTTCTTCATGTGCAAGCTTTTTTTTTACAGTCTTTTCAGTATCAACGGGTCATCTGGACGTCACATGGCAGCCCATGCCCTCCTACACTATCCCAGTAGCATATCAATGGGGTGTGGGGGCTCTTGCAAAAACCCCAATGTCAACAGAGCAGAAAATCTCACTTTAATAGTTTATGTGGAAGAGTGCATGTACCTTCACCCCAAATTAAAAATTGTCATTCCAAACTTGTAAGACTTGTCCATCTTTATCTATCTTTTTAATGAAAATCCATTCCACAAAAACTTCAATGCTTCGAAAAGTCAAAAAAGCGCTGAAGCTACACAATCACTTTTAAATGGTGAATAGGTTTAATTTATGCTATTATTCACATATGGTCAATGCACATAGAGCACACCGAATATGCGAAAAAACCCTGTGCCTACTGAGTGTCTTTTAAGCCCAGTACAGTCTGGGTGATTTATCTGGCTCGACTTGTGGATCCAGTTGCGTTGGCCATTATGTGGCGCCGGATATGAGAGCTTGATGCAGAGATCCAGGGGCTAATGGTTACAGTGCGGGGAGGAAAATCATTCACAATCATTGAATTACGACCACACTGATTCATGAGTATTGACTTGGCTATGATGGAAATCAGAGGGGAGTGCTTTGATTGCATGTGTTGTTCTGCACCGTGATAATGATAGGCAGAACGAAGAGCTTTTATGCTTCACAGTCGATTGTCATTACCTGTGAAATATGGGGGTTTAATGGTAGAGAAGAATCTCCTTAAGCGTTTCACTGCACTTTTGTTGATGTATTCGATTAGAAACATCTCCTCCTGCTTTTTTTTTCTTCTCCCAGTGATGTTTCATGGTCCGCCACTGGCTAAGATCAAACGGGAACTGAGTCCCTCCAAAGAGCTCTCTCCCTGTAGCCAGGATAGAAGTCCCATGCCGTATGGAGAGAAGTGCCTTTATAGCTACAGGTACTTTCTTATATCCATCTCAGCATCATTAAGACCTTCTTGTCAACATGTTGAGTGTGATGACTATTCTCATTTTCCTCAATGCAGTGCCTATGAAAGGAAGCCCACAGCTGGGTTTAAGCCATTGACTCCTCCCTCAACACCCGTTTCGCCATGTGGCTCCGCCAACACTCTGGGGACACGTCCGCTGCATGAACAGAGTCCTCCCCCTGTCTCTAACACGACATTAGGACAGCGTCTCCTTCATGGGCAGCCTTCAATGACCAAGACGTCGCCTAGCCAGACAACACTCCCTCACCATAGCCAGAGCCCACCTTTTGCAGTGCCCTGTCCACCCCTAAACCGTCAACCACACTTCAATAATGAACCTAGGTCAGTCTCTACATGGTTTTAGAACTTCAGTGAACATGTGTATGGGATACTTTATATCTTCCTGTTAGTATGTACGGAATGAAGGACAAAAGTGAACTACAATGAGCCCTACAATATATATTGGGATGTGTATTATATTAGTGTTCGATTGGGGTTTGAAATGTTTTTAAAAGAAGTTCTAATTCTCTCCAAGATTGCAATTATTTGATGAAAAATACAGTGAAAATGTTAATATTGTCAAATATTACAACTGAAAATAACTTTAGTATTTTTTGAAACATAATATTTGATATATTTTGTAATACATGTCCTTACTCTCACTTTTGGTCATTTGAATACATTCTTGTTGAAGAAAAGTACATATTTTTCAACAACAAAAAAAATCTTACTGACCCCAGACTTCTGGTAGTGTATATTGGTGGTTTATGTTCATATGATTATAATTGTATTCTATTATATTGTATTAATGATATGACCGATGACATTTCAGCAATGCTCACTTTGATGTCAAAAAAGTGGTGTAAATCACAGCTGTGGTTGTATAATAATATGACCCCCATGAGAACAGATTGGTTGGCATCCTGTTCAGCCACCTGTAGCTGAATTCCTGGGAGCTTAACAGTGGCACATCATTTACAGCCAGTAGAAGAAAGCTCTAAAGTGCTATTGCCAAGCTGCTCCTTATCCTGCCTCGCATGACAAAACATTTATATTTTTTGCTGTTATCTTGCAGGTTTCAGCGGCAACTTTCAGAGCCTTGTCTTCCATTCCCACCTTCTGACACCCAGGGAAGACCCAACTTCATGCCACAGGTCACCAGCACTTCACCAAGAGATGGAAGGCCACCTTACCATCGGCAAATGTCGGAGCCTCTGGTCCCCGTGCCTCCTCAGGGCTTCAAACAGGAGCTTCTAGACCCCCGTTACGCTGAACAAGGTGTTCCCAACATGGGCCCATCCCAGGCTGCCTTCCACCCAATGGCCATCAAGCAAGAGCCACGAGACTTCTGCTTTGACTCTGGTGAGGACTGTCCCATTTCTTAGAAATGGTTTTTGGGTGTTCACAATCTGGCTGGGCTTCTTGAGAGCTCTCTGGATGAGGGCATGGAATGGGTTTTGTGTGCTTACACGGGCCTGTGACTTTTAGCGTTGTTTAGTGAGGTGTATAGGAACAAAAGCAGGCACACATTAAACCTTTGCATTCAAAGAGACATTCAGAGAAGGCAGTGTCTAAATTTTGTAAGAAAAATATTTATAGTAAAAAGTATTTGTTTTTACGATGCTGTATAACGTTATATATAATTGTTGATTATCATGATTTTTTTTTATGATATTAGGAAATATTGACATTTCATTAATAAATGAACCTGTAACTATCAAATTTGAACATTTTCAATACATTTACAGCCCTATTAACAAATATCAAAGGTGAATGTGTCATTTAACAAGGTTATTCAGTCCTAAACACGCGTTAAACACATCTGTGTGTAATCCTCGTATCTGTGGGTAATCCACTTCAGTTTAAGGTTCGTTTATGCATCCTATAATTGTCCACAACCCTCCAGCTTAGCTCATCTTCCTGTTTGTGATCCATACATTCTTCTATAATATCCCTCAAGGTTTATGTTTGCAGGTTAGTGATATAATTTCAAATCCTCTTACCGTCCTTTCTTGTAAATGTGTACGTCACATATTACATTTGCATGGGAGGCGGCTGAACTGAGTGTTTTCATCTGTACAGCAGCCTGATAGATGATGCATCTGATTCAATCAGTGAGGACCACATACTCGAAGTAAGACAACAAAGGGGCAGAGTAGCCTGCCGAATCACCAGGACACACAAGGACAGATAAAACTTGATTGTCATGGTCCAGTATCTCGTCACAGTGGCTAATCCTATTTGGTGACTCAGTGGACTCATTGCTAATGCTACTTGTTTCTTTGGTGTGTTGATATAAGCTTAGCCAGCACTACCAGATGTGCGAGACTGGACATTCACAGCCCAGCTGTTCAATCTGAGCTGTTCAATATTTTTCATCGTCTTACTTTTTCAGAGCTCCCTCAAAACCTCTGTACAGATGCCAAATCCAGAAGTCACTCTTTAAATCTCTATTTCTAGATAAGGAATAGACAGTGTTATTTTAGTATCCTTGAGATACCATTATAGTTTTTGTTATTATTCATTTAAATTAACTTCAAACTCATTTATGATTGGTAATTTCTCCTTTTTAATGGGCCCATTTTTCATGTTGTTTTGCAGAAGTGCCTAAGTGTCAGTCTTCATTTGGGAGAGCAGCAAGCTTCTACCAAAACCATGAGAGTAAGTGACTTTGCCATTATCACATATCACCTCACTGCAGCTTTGGCTTGCTAAAATTATCTTATCCTTTTTTTTTTAATCTTACAGTATCTTTGTTTCCTCTCTCTGCCTGTAGACTTCTCATTTGACCGAGATCAACAGTTGTATTTCGACGACACCTGCGTGGTTCCCGAGAGACTTGAAGGTATTGAAGTTTTTCACCAAGATTTCACCATCGGTTATCTATAGTTTTAATTGAAAGACAAGTTAATAGTCAAGCCATCTCAGTAGTTTTATTTTCTAATGTTCAGTGTTTTTTTTGTGTGTGTAAAAATCACTTAGGCACCACCTTGTAGTATGACGGTGTGAAATGAACACTGCGTCCACATTAGCAGCATGTGTTTTGGAATTTTTCGTCTGCTTGCTCACGCCACTGTGGCAAACTCTAATCCTCATCATTCTTGTTCCTGACAGGGAAGGTAAAGCAAGAGCCCTCTGTTTATCGGGACGGCCCACCATACCAACGTCGTGGCTCCCTCCAGCTTTGGCAGTTTCTGGTTACGCTGTTGGATGATCCTGCCAATGGCCATTTTATTGCCTGGACAGGACGTGGAATGGAGTTCAAACTTATTGAGCCAGAAGAGGTCAGCACCTATATTCAATATTTTTAGTTTCTGACAAGCACACTCACCATGTACAATAGCCTTACATATTCTCGCTTTTGGGAGCTGAGTTTTCCATGTAATTTTGTGTGAATTTTGGAAAAGCACACCAAAAATGCCAATAGAAACGCATTAAGATGAAAATAAAACTTAAGGTGGATTTGTCGATTTTTCAATCAGCTTTGAATTGTTACGATGTTTGTAGTCTATGTAAATGAACAATGCTTACTCACTCTTTTTCTTACCTGCACCCAGATCTTCTGGTTTATTTTACAGCTCTAGGGCTTTTATTAAAACTAGATTTACAAACAAAACTGCAAATGACATTGAATTAAACATGACATTTTAAAGTAGACTGACTGAAATAGTATTTTCTTTTAAAGTGTACTTAATTAGTTCATTATTTATGAAGAAAATCCATTTTTACAGTGTACAGTACATCTTTTTATCCCCCAAAACAATTTCTGCCTTTCTACTGTGTAGACAGCGAATTTTGCCAGTAGTGAATTACTCCTTTTTAAGAAGACATTTCATCTTCATGAAGGAAAAGACATTTACAAAATACATTTTGAAATGCATATTATTTTATCCAGTAAGTCATGTGACATTATGATTATTGGCTCCCAGAACTATGAGACACTGTTACTCAAAGACAAAAGGCATCTGCCACTGATTGTTAGCAAACTTGAATTTTATTTGAGAGTTTGACCGCTCTAAATACCAAGTAATTTATGACAAAGCAACACTAGCTTTCCCGGTGGCTACAATTTCCATTTTTATTTGGTGTCAATTTCCCTGCAAGTGACACCGCTTTATTCATAAATTGGAATGGAATCAAACACAGTTTTGGTTGTGCACCTTAAATTGCTCTCCAAATTAAACTGGCAACTAAATAAAGCTTGGCTAATGAAATAATCCTTGTCTGTGATATCAGGTGGCTCGACGCTGGGGCATCCAAAAGAACAGACCGGCCATGAACTACGACAAGCTGAGTCGCTCACTTCGTTACTATTATGAGAAGGGAATCATGCAGAAGGTAAAGGCAGGTTCACGTTTCTTTTACTTTATGCTTTACTCTTAATGACAATAGTTGCTCCAATTTTCCAAGTTTTTTTTTGTTGTTGTTGTTGTTTGATAATCTAATGCCTCATTTCTCTCCTCAGGTTGCTGGTGAGAGGTATGTGTACAAATTTGTGTGCGATCCCGAGGCCCTCTTCTCCATGGCCTTCCCAGACAACCAAAGGCCCAACCTTAAAGCAGACCCTGACGGCTTGCCCGGGGTGGACGACGACACTCTTCCGTTGGCGCACTATGACGAGGGGGCTTCGTACTTGGTAGACGGTGGTGAGCAGTGTGTTGCTGGGATGCCGTTCCCTGATGCTTATGTGTACTGAGGATGAACAGTTGATCTGACAAACACATCTGTCCCTCTTGCCTCGACTCCTTTTGAACTGTTGCCCACTTTCAGATTAACCCTCCCAATCATTAAAAAAGAACGAGGAGAAATCTGCAAGCCACCTTTTCTCTGGCGTCAGCCCACGAGGAGGTGAGGAAAGTTGGTTTCCCACGCTTAAACCTTCCTCGTGGCAAACGGTCTCTGCCGCAGAGATGAAGAGCTTGAGTTGGAGCTGACCGGCACCGAAAGACTGACGGATCTCACTGCAAGAATTGTAGCAATTCTGTTTTTGACAATCTGCTTTTTAAAAAAAAGAAAAATTGGTAACAAATTATTAAGAGACATCCTCACAGAAAAAAAAAAAAAAAACCTTAAATGCAGCGCTATTTAATAGTTGCCTTTTTGGTCTCCATTTATTTTGTTTTACCTCCAAACTATGTAGACAAGAAGTCAAAAGGGCTTTGTTTTGCAAGGAGGAAAATAAAAAAAATGACCCATTTGTTTCTTTAGAAAGCTGGCTTTTATACACTTTTGTTGAACTAATATGGACCGCATTAATTATGCTGAGGAATACTGAACATGTTCTTTTTGTATCATTGGTTTCGTTCTGAATCCTTTGTCAAGTGTTAGTTTTATAAAAACGTGTTTTTTTTTTTTTGTTTTTTTTTCTTGCTGGTTAACCCAGGGGTTGTTGATGTGAAGTTAAACCAGAGGCACTCCTAAATATATTTAGTCAACTTCACAAGACTGTTAAACTTTTAAATGTATTTCTGTATGCCTGTTTATTATTTAATTTTACACTCCCCAAAAAGCCAAAATTTTAATTAGTTTATATAATTGTTTTACTTTCAAAAAAGGGATGCACTAGTCAGAATTTCTCCATGCTTTAGCGCAAGTAAAGGTCAAAAACTTTTAGACTCTTAGAGATTTTTTTTTTTTGGCATCGTTCTATATTTTAATGCACCAGGAAAGCAGGGCCTTGCATGCAATAAGGTACAAGAAAAATACATTTTCCTGGTCAGCTACTCATTGCCAATCTCAAGTTGACGAAAGACCACTGCTACCTTTTGCATGACATATTCAATGATCAGTTGTCCACTAACATATCGCTTTATGCTGGACAAAGAATAAATTGTGGAGTTCTCTGCATTTGTATTCTCTCTCTCTCTCTCTCTCCTTTTTTTTCTTTGGAAAGATGAACTTATATATTTTTGCAAAGTCTGCATTTATTTGATTTTATTGTATAAGCTGTATAGTTCTGCCTGTAACAGATATTTTATGTATGATTTGGATCCCTGCATTGCAGTGTCTGCACACCAGTGGTTACCAGGCACCCTTTCCTGGTGGGTTCGAGAGCAGTGCCTTTAAATGAGAGGTGCAGCTTATAAAATAACCGTTTTCTCATCGAATGAGGGGCTTGTCTCAACATCCACCATGGAAGGGTTGTCTGCACTTGTACAGGCTTAACCTTGTCCCCTCACAATGTGTACCTTACACTGCTGAGTTTATAATCTGTACTGGGTACAATAAACTGTTCATTCTGCTTCACTTGGGCTCCTGTGTTCTGCTTTTTCTTCTGTCACATCTTACTAGCCATTTGAGTGACAGTAGTCATGTTTTGTTTGGTTCATTGAAACTGCTGAGACATTGCATATTGTCAATGCTGAAAACAGTAGAGATGCTTAATATTTTAGTGGAAACCATGATACTTTTTGCCCAATTTTTTTTTAATGAATATAAAGTACAAAATCAATGTGGGAAATATAAAGCCCATTTTAGATGATGGGCTAGCAATTGCTTTCTTGCAGTGAATCTGAAACTATTCTGTATCGATCAGCCTCTATTCAGTTAAAGGCCTCTTGCTGTCCCAGGGGCTGCACTGTCCTTTCATCAGGACTTCAGATGGTTGGCTAATGCATATGTTCATGCTGTAAGTCTCCCATCTATGATTATTTAATAGCTTTGTATGGATGGGTGAGTCGCATGTGTGATACTATATCTTGCACTTATGTCAAAACATCCACAGCCTCAATTATTCATCCAAACCCATTTATGTTTGCACAACACTGTGCATCTACACTATCATATTTTTCCTTTTTACACTGAGACACTAAAAATTGCAGTTTAGTCTTCATAAATTTCATCCAGAAACTGAAAATGATGATAATCCAGCTGAGGGTGATTGTTAGATCACCGTGGCAACATTCCTCACCCCCCCCCCCCTGCTCTAGAAAGACACTTAACCTTTGAACCCACCTTCCCGTAAACAACACTGCAGTCAACACAACCAGTTTATTTCCAGCTAACTTCATGCTATAGGCTATAACTGACTAATGCAATAGAGAAGAACACTATACGCAATATGCATTCATGCAAAGAAGTTAATGACTAGTTCCATCAACATATATTTTGCACTGTGGTCTACTAATGACTGTTATTGAGAAGTATTGATTTCACTTAGCAAACCGACAGCTAATGCATACCATTTGCTTAGGGTACGTCTCTGTTAGTATAATGGAGCAAGACAAAGCTTAAGATATGACATGATCTAACGATCACCACTGTTTATTTTGCCTTGTAAGCAACTGTCCATCTGCTGGGACAGAAATTAAATGAAGTGTGATTACAATATAAGCTCTAATTAATGAACTTCTTATTTTACTCGATTAATTAATTAATTAAATACTTTTTTATGCAATTATATATATTCTTAAAATTAACCTGAATGTAAACGACGGAAGAAATGCAGGGAAAGGCACAAAACGTTGTCCGATTCACACAGTCGGTTTTATAAAACCAAAGGCATAATTTAATTACCTTAATGTTAAGGTGACCATATTTTGAACACCAAAAACCAGGGCAGTCGGCCCGGCAAACAGGTACTCAAATGATACTTGAAGTTTACTCAAAGATTCCTTATTAATATCAATACATTTAAAGTAGGCCTCCTCTGTATGGATAGAAAATTGTTATATTACAAGACACAAATTCAGGTAGGCTTCTCAGAGGTTACTCAACATGTATTATTATGACAGGTTTTAAAAATAATGTATGAAATAATGATAGAAATAATGTCTCTTCTGTATTAGAAAAATAAATATATAAATAATAAATAACTAAAATACCTCTAAATTTAACAAAGTTTTCTTCCACTTTATCCTGTTTTTCTTCCTTGTTTGCCCATCTAACGTTATATTTTGCTGTAGAGCTGATCATTCCCAGCAGTTTTTTTTTTTTTTTTTTTTTTTTTTTTTTGTAAACCAGGACATTTTCATCACTTTATAAAAAAACAGCCAAGATGGCCAGGATAGGACGGGAAAACAGGACATGTCCTGTGAAAACAGGACTGTTGGTCACGCTACTTAAATTATATTTGAGATCTAAATGTTGTGTTTGTTTGTTTTGATTTTACTAATTACAACTTTATAAATCTTTTATTATTATTATTATTATTATTAATGTCATGAACAGAACAATACAATGAGACATAATCCTTCAAAGTGAAACAAAAAAAACAAAGTAAATAAAAAAAATTAAAAAAAGAACACTTTATAAATCTAAGGCCAGGCATGAGTCGGGAATCGGGATCATGATGACGCAGTTCGTCAAGACGGAAGAATCGCTGAATTGTTTTTGACCGAATCTTTGAAACTATTCGAAAGAACCGATTCATATCAATGCACGATTTAATAACAAAAAAAAAAACATTCTTAATAATTACAGTCTTAAAGGGACTTTGCTAAACTGTTCATTATAACTAGTCAAAATCATCTAAATTATAACACAATAACAGAAAATTATCACTTTCCTGTCGTGCTTCTTAACTGGCGCCTGAGTCACGCAGCTGCGCCTAATGATTAAGAGAGCGCTTTATCTGAAGTGGACATACGCTTGGCTGTTTTAATTTCGATAAATACCGCTGCAAACAAAGTCGAACGGATTTTTTCTTAAATTGGATAATTTATGTGTTCCAAATGTGGTATCCTCCACCTGCCGTTTTACCGTTCGTGCTTGAATCTTTGAGTTCCATCCCATATGAGGATCGTTCTGCCACAACCATGTGGCAGGAAGTCATTCCCTTTGACCAACATGCATATGCAGTGAACGGGGTTGTTGGTAAGTCGAGTCCAAAGTAACGTAGTGCTACTAGCATTATTTTTGGTCATTTTTGTAATTATTATTATTATTATTATTTATTTATTTTTAGAAATTTTTAGGTTTACCAACTTTTCCCTCTCGCATTTGTTTTCTTAATTTTAAAACCTCAAACTCCATAAAATCGTATGTTTTGGAAATAGGCAAACTTAGGCTACCAGAAACTTGTTGGTTGTTATTATTTTAATTGATTATCCTAAATCATAAGGGAAGCATGGCATACACACACACACGCACAATCTTTCGCGTTGAAAAAATAAGGTCGACCACGACGGCATTTTGTGTGCAGCTGCACGCGCATCTCTGTGTGTGAACGGCGCGCTATGATCAACGGACGACGCCTTAAAATTCGGCCAAACATCAGGACCTAAGTAACAGTTATAGATAATTAGTTATCTTAAATGTTAACCAGGTAAACGAAATTTGTATGATGTAAGAGGTGCCATTAGTTGACAAATGTTACGTTAGTTTATAGAAGGTTTGTCTTCGTCATGAAGTAACCGTTTTGTGGTGAACTTAGTTTTTAATAGGCCTAACGTCATGCATTTTGCCAACCGACTTTTTGCTGAATTTCTTACTCATCTCTCAAGGCTTTCACAATGATCCATTGTATTTGTATAACGTTACCACTGACGGAAGGAAGTTTCTGTTGATGAGGTAAGCAATGGTTGATCTAAACAATCAATAAGAAAATTTACCGATTTTATATAGGCTAACTTATATCTTCAGTGTGATTCTATTTTAAGCATTGAGCTTTTTAATCAATACAATTTGAAGTACCACTGTGCCTTTTTAATCTGAGAGAAGTAATTGTGCATTTTCTAGGTCACTGTATGAGCTTGTCTGGGCCAATTATTACCTGGAGCTCAAAGATCCAAAGTTGCTTGGATGGTTCCAATGTTTAACAGCAGAGGACAGGACCTTAATACAACGTAGGGGCATGTAAAGTATAAAATGACCATTAGTCAAATGTATGGGCAATTTTGGAAATATGTGAAATTGCTTTCTCATCGACAGAAGAGGGAGGGTATCTGCTATTTCTGAAGAAACACCCAGGACTTGAAGTAGCCAGACACTACGTGTTTGTGAAACGTGAGTTTAGTTGGTAAATCATTTGTCAGAGCAAGCGTTCTGTATAATGTGTAAAAATATCTCTTTCTAATTTAGCAATCACCAGAGGAAACAGTGTTCCCCCTCAAACAACTATCAGTATGTCATCAAACAGGTAAGTTTTTAATTTGAGTTTGTTTCAATTTGCTGTAGTTTGGTATTCATATGATTTTATTGCCATTCTGTTTCAACATGCTTTACTAAGCATACATTTTATAAACTGTTAAATATTAAAGTTGGCTTGAAATGAAAATTTACCCTATTTTCTAAATGCATGGTTTTCATCTTATTGTGAATTATTAATCCATGCAGGTCATTTTTATTTATTGGTTTTAACCTATTTTTTTTTTTGTAGTCCACTTAAACTTCTCCCTTTTCAATCTGTCTCCATCCAATCAACTGATTGACAGAGCCAAGTCCCATATATATATATATATATATATATATATATAATCTCAAACTTCCGATCTTTTAGGCTGGCAGGTCCTCTAACTCTCGTGGATCGCCACTACTCGCCATACTCGTACTCAATGCTGCTATCTCTGACTCACTCACTGAACCGTCGTCGACCTGACAAAAGGTGGCGCTCACCTAAGTTGGGGCTACAGATTATGTCGCTAAACAACCCGCAAATCTAACAGTAGTTCCACATTACATTACATTAATTTGCACACAAGTTTTATTTATTTTTATACCATGTATTCTCCGCGATAACACATGCACCGAACCATAATGCCCGTACCATTTCGGTTCAATAAATGCATGTATCGTTCCACCCCTATTCACTCACCTAAAGGATTATTAGCTGTTAGAAGAGCAACTTTGACTTTCCTTTATGAGGTATGCAGCAAAGCATTTGTGAAGCCACAACACGCACAACCTTGAGGCGGATAGGCAACAACAGCAGAAGACCCTACTCTCATCTCCACTACAAATAGGAACAAGAGGCTACTATTTGCAAGAGCTCACCAAAATTGGACAGTTGAAGACTGGAAAAATGTGGCCTGGTGTTGAGACTTTCAGATGGTAGAGTCAGAATTTGGCGAAAACAGAATGAGAACATGCATCCATCATGCCGCCTTACCATTGTGCAGGCTGGTGGTGGTGGTGTAATGGTGTGGGGGATGTTTTCTTGACACACTTTAGGCCCCTTAGTGCTACTTGGGTATTGTTTAAATGCCACGGCCTACCTGAGCATTGTTTCTCACCATGTCCATCCCTTTATGGCCACCATGTACCCATCCTCTGATGGCTCCTTCCAGCAGGGTAATGCACCATGTCACAAAGCTCGAATCATTTCAAATTGGTTTCTTGAACATGACAATGAATTCACTGTACTAAAATGGCCCCCACATTGTGGTGGAACGAGAGCTTTGTGCCCTGGATATGCATCACACAAATCTCCTTCAACTGCAAAATGCTATCCTATCATGGGCCAACATTTCCAAAAAAAATGCTTTCAGCACCTTGTTGAATCAATGCCATGTAGAATTAAGGCAGTTCTGAAGGCGAAAAGGGGTCAAACACAGTATTAGTCTGGTGTTCCTAATAATCATTTGGGTGAGTGTATATCTGAAAGTTGCCATGAAATAGAATTAATATAACTTTTTTCTTTTTTTTTCTGTGTTGTGATGTATTGTCCGTTCTGATTGTACGGATTATCAAAAAAGAAAAATATAGGTTGGGGACTTGGTTCTATGCATTAGTTGTTGATTTGAATTTTGAGATGTGGCCGTTAGAAAGAAATTTGTGTTTTAGGTCCAGTTATAGGTCCAGTTACCCATCATTTTATGGTGCATATCGGTGTCAAAACTGTAGGACCAGTTGTCCATTTGGTACCAAGAAGTGTAGCCATTGTGGCATTCACTTTGCAATTTCAAAGGACGAAGTCTTCGTGTCAGGTAAGATGATGTTTGAGTCCTTCTGTAGACTTTTGAAACTTCATTAGCAGATAGAGTACTGATTATTACAGAAAATTTTCTGGTTTAGAGAATGAGAAACAACTTGAGCTGCTGCCAAACAGTGTGAAAGAAGAGCTGAAGGTCTTGACTACCCAAAGTGACTTCACAACGCAAAATATTAATTTAGGTTGCATGCAGAGTACCTTAAACATGCAGAAAGCTACACACAGACAGAGTTTTAATGATAGGAGCCCTGCTGCACATCATCCTCCGTACAGTAAAGAAATGTGTCCCCATGCCCAATGCCTGTCTCAGCTGTGGAAGGAAGTAGAGAACAGGGAGGACACCAAACACTTCAAAGACACATCAGCCCAGGCGAGCTTCTCTCTTGATATTGAGCTGGATAAGCATAGTCATGTTCAGAGAAATGACTATATCCAAAAAGATCAATACCAATTGTATGATCAAATGGACAAAGCTGATGACCCCAATCTGGATCAGGAAGGGATGCCAGAATACTACAGTTTCAGTAGCACCAGCTTGGACCACACCGTATGGAGCAATGGCAACCGAAGTACCGAGACAGGCGACGATGATTCAATCATGGCCACCAAAGGCAGTACAGAACTGACAGATGAACCGTCAGACGCCGCTATGGCCAGTGGTACTTCTGCAAACTCCACTGATTGTTTCTCTTGTCTCAGCAATACTTTCGATCTGGCTGATGAGTCCAGAGACAGTCATGAAGACCTGGAAAAGACGCAGGACTTAAGATACGAGCAACCGATAGAGAAGGTCAATGTGGGATCTTCTGAATGTGGGACAGTTTCTGTGGACCAAATAGTAGATGCCTGTGGTGATTTCAGAGCCTGCTTCACGTCTACATGTGCAACAGAGGTTGGTCAGATCTTTCAGGTGGAAAATGTTGCCACTGACTTGCTAGCTGTCAGCCATGAGAAGGATACACAAACTGTGCAAATGGCCACATCTGAAAAGAACACCATTACTGAAGTCTACATGTCTGACTTGGATGTCCCCACAGAGGTATCATATATAATCGTGCGCCTAATGGAGCGCTTGGAGTTGTGATCTTTTCAAGTGAGCTGTGAATAATGTGCTAATCATTTACTTCTAGGAATTCATAAAACTTAAGGAGATCGAGAAGGAGCTGAAACGGCTAAAGAGTAGAAAGGCAAGGTAATGTGCTGAAAGGGTTAGTTCACTCAAATGAATCATGTTGTTTCAAACCCTCAAGACTTTAATTTGTCTTCTAAAAGATATTAATGAAATCGGAGCGATAATTTTCCCTCCATTGAAAGTCCATTACACCAAAACTTTAATTCTTACAAAATTTAATGAAATGATCAGGTTTTTTAACTTAACCGTACATTTTCAAGTTAGTGGCTATTAGTGTTTTTCAGTGTCATTTTTGTAAATCTAAAATGTTTTCCGTACTACTGTAGCAAGCTGCACAAGTGTTCTGAAAGCTGTTGTCATGTGATGAATGTTACTTTCTGAAATTACAGACTATAGTGATTGCTATATAGGATTTTCTTTTGTCTTTGAAATGAACAAATTAGAAAAAAATGTCTTCAGTAAAACATTAAACATCCTCAGGATTTGGCTTTCTGAGACTTCAAGCGCCCCCTTGAGGTAGACAACTTTGTTTTAGTTAGCTTTGTAAAACAGTGCTCCAGTCTTAGTCCATGTACTACATCAAAACATCTTTTTTTTAAGCAACAATTATTAAAATGTCAAGAAGTTTCATGTATCTTCTCAGCCCTGGTCCTGGTGGTGACCACTGCAGGAGAGTCTGTGGGTGTGACTGTGCCCAGCGAGTGAGAAGAACAGAGCTGCGTCTTCTCGCTCTTCAGTTTGTCATGTGTCAACAGCACTGCTGGAGATGTTACTTCACCTCCCCACAGGGTGAAAGTGCTCATCAAGGGTAAGGGATCGCTCAATGAAGAATTTCTGTTATGAGAATTCAATATTTCTATTGCGGTATTCTATATGAACTTTGAGGTCAGCTATTTATTTATTTATTTTTTGTGTGTATGTACCTCAGTACTGAGGCCTTGCCGGACAGCATAGCAGAAATTCTGAATACACTACAGAAAGATTACCATGAGATGAGGAGACTGATTCTGACAGGCACTTCTCTGGATGACCTCCGGCCCCTGTCAGTAGATTCTGAAAAGATAACTACAGGGGCAAACTACAGCCCAGCATTGGTATGACATAATTTTAATTTGGAAATGTATTGCATCTGAGATAAGTTGTAGGTAATACAGTCTCTTTTCAGGTACTTGATGCCCATTTAGACTTATTTGACAGTCCAGAAAGGTAAGTGGTTCTGATATGTCAAATAAAAATCATTAAAACTAATCTTTACACAAAAATTAAGTTTTCTGACTGCCTCCCCTGGTATGAGTTCTTTGTTGGAATGCTGGAACATACCGCTGCCACATTTCACAGCCAGGATGCTGGAGGCGAGTGCTTCAGTCAATTCTTTGCTAGATTTAAGCCAAAACCTCTCTGAAATATCTGCCAATATGTATATACTACCAATCAAAAGTTTGGGGTCGGTAAGATGTGTGTAAAATGTATACTATTATTTTTATTTCTATTATTCAGCAAGGGCACATTAGATTGATCAAAAGTGACAGTAAAGACATTTTTAAAATTTTGTGGAATGTTCCTATAATTTTTAAACAAAAATGACCATACTACTTATTAAAGCCTGATTTTTTTTTTTCACAATATTACTGTTTAACATTGATAAAACATGTTTCTTGAGCATCAAAACTATATATTACTACATATTTCAATGATTTCTGATGGATTGTGTGACACTGAAGACTGGAGTAATGATGCTTAAAATGTAGATATACATCACAGGAATACATAACATTTTAAAATGTAGTAAAATAGAAAAGTTATTTTAAATAAAGTAATATTTCACATCATTGCTTTGGGTTTGTACGGTCATGGAAAAACCTAGGAAAAGTCTTGAAATTTTAAAATAATTCCCAGGCCTGGAAAAATTTTTGAAAAATAAATAAAACCTGAAAGATTTGGAAAAGGCATACATGTTTCACAAATATCTGTATAATAGAATGTTTAATTGATGTTGATTGAACAAAGTACAATACTTGGCTTCCGTCATGATGTTCTCTGCATGGGGTAACGTCTTGCCCGGTTTCAGCTTATTTTGTATTAAACTACATAACTCTGGTTATTAAAGTTAAGATGCTGTGGTGAGTTTGAACAGATGTTTCGTGGAATGGTTATTTAAAAAGTCCTGCAGTGGTAAAATGTGAATGAACCTTGATTAATGTTTTGCTGTATTTTTGAACAAATACATGCAGACTTGGTAAGAATAAGAGACTCTTTTAAAATTACTCATTTAAAAATCTCACCGACCCCAAAATTTTGGACACCATTTTGATCTTGTAGTGCATTCTATTGTGGCTTTTTGCCCCCACATAATATCAGCAGGTCTACCTTTACAGTGGTGGGTAATGTACATCACATTATTTATTGCTGTGTGATGCATGTATGAGGCTGTACACAAATATAAAATTTTTCACATGTTCAGAAGTGCCAATTATTCTATGATTCTGCATAGTACCATTGCAAGCGGTCACGGAGTGGATGAAGAAAGTAAAGAGATGAGAGCACTGAACTCTGACGTTTGTCAGGACACTGATGCTGCACCGGTAGTTCATTCACATTCTTCCATTCAAATTCTTTGATAATTGTGATTAATTAAGTTGGCTTGAGAAAGCCAACTTACTGAAATCCTATTTAAACTTATTATTATTCTTCTTCTTATTTTTCTTACCCAAAATTTTCTGACTGCTACTCCTCCTAGAGCTTTAACTCTACAAACTCCAAACTCGGGTCAGACCTTCAGACTGTTCTGACTCGAGTTGCTATATCTTTTTAGACTGATTCGACTTTCAGATTTCTTAAAAATTAATATTAAAAATCATAAAAATCCCATTGACTTTCATTGCAGCATGGTCAAATTGAGCCAAGACTACGGTGGCCCAATAGCGTACAACAAAAACTCAAATCTAAATTCCCTGAAGCCCTAGACTCAATTAAACTACCATTCTATATGAACTAATGATCTATCTATCTATCTATCTATCTATCTATCTATCTATCTATCTATCTATCTATCTATCTATCTATCTATCTATCTATCTATCTATCTATCTATCTATCTATCTATCTATCTACCTATCTATCTATCTATCTATCTATCTATCTATCTATCTATCTATCTATCTATCTATCTATCTATCTATCTATCTATCTATCTATCTACCTAATCTTTCTTTCTAACTAATCTATCCATCTTTCTTTCTAACAAATCTATCCATCTTTCTTTCTAACAAATCTATCCATCTTTCTTTCTAACTAATCTATCCATCTTTCTTTCTAACAAATCTATACATCTTTCTTTCTAACTAATCTATCCATCTTTCTTTCTAACTAA
The DNA here is from genome assembly GCF_988280905.1 of Pimephales promelas. Classification (NCBI taxonomy): domain Eukaryota; kingdom Metazoa; phylum Chordata; class Actinopteri; order Cypriniformes; family Leuciscidae; genus Pimephales; species Pimephales promelas. The sequence goes on along the minus strand of NC_142775.1, from coordinate 25,593,603 downwards.
TCTATCCATCTTTCTTTCTAACTAATCTATCCATCTTTCTTTCTAACTAATCTATCCATCTTTCTTTCTAACTAATCTATCCATCTTTCTTTCTAACTAACTAATCTATCCATCTTTCTTTCTAACAAATCTATCCATCTTTCTTTCTAACTAACTAATCTATCCATCTTTCTTTCTAACAAATCTATCAATCTTTCTTTCTAACTAATCTATCCATCTTTCTTTCTAACTAATCTATCCATCTTTCTTTCTAACTAATCTATCCATCTTTCTTTCTAACTAATCTATCCATCTTTCTTTCTAACTAATCTATCCATCTTTCTTTCTAACTAATCTATCCATCTTTCTTTCTAACTAACTAATCTATCCATCTTTCTTTCTAACTAACTAATCTATCCATCTTTCTTTCTAACAAATCTATCCATCTTTCTTTCTAACTAACTAATCTATCCATCTTTCTTTCTAACAAATCTATCCATCTTTCTTTCTAACTAATCTATCCATCTTTCTTTCTAACAAATCTATCCATCTTTCTTTTTAACTAATCTATCCATCTTTCTTTCTAACAAATCTATCAATCTTTCGTTCTAACTAATCTATCCTTCTTTCTTTCTAACAAATCTATCCATCTTTCTTTCTACCTAACTAATCTATCCATCTTTCTTTCTAACTAATCTATCCATCTTTCTTTCTAACTAATCTATCCATCTTTCTTTCTAACTAATCTATCGTTCTTTCTTTCTACCTAACTAATCTATCCATCTTTCTTTCTAACTAATCTATCCTTCTTTCTTTCTAACTAATCTATCCATCTTTCTTTCTAACTAATCTATCCATCTTTCTTTCTAACTAATCTATCGTTCTTTCTTTCTACCTAACTAATCTATCCATCTTTCTTTCTAACTAATCTATCCTTCTTTCTTTCTAACTAATCTATCCATCTTTCTTTCTAACTAATCTATCCATCTTTCTTTCTAACTAATCTATCCATCTTTCTTTCTAACTAATCTATCCATCTTTCTTTCTAACTAATCTATCCATCTTTCTTTCTAACTAATCTATCGTTCTTTCTTTCTACCTAACTAATCTATCCATCTTTCTTTCTAACTAATCTATCCATCTTTCTTTCTAACAAATCTATCCATCTTTCTTTCTAACTAATCTATCCATCTTTCTTTCTTACAAATCTATCCATCTTTCTTTCTAACAAATCTATCCATCTTTCTTTCTAACAAATCTATCCATCTTTCTTTCTAACTAATCTATCCATCTTTCTTTCTTACAAATCTATCCATCTTTCTTTCTAACAAATCTATCCATCTTTCTTTCTAACAAATCTATCCATCTTTCTTTCTAACAAATCTTTCCATCTTTCTTTCTAACAAATCTATCCAACTTTCTTTCTAACAATTCATTCTTTCTTTCTTTCTTTCTAACAATTCCATCTTTCTTTCTAGCTAATCTATGCATCTTTCTTTCTTTCTTTCTTTCTTTCTTTCTCTTTCTTTCTTTCATTCTTTCTTTCTTTCTTTCTTTCTTTCTTTCTTTCTTTCTTTCTTTCTTTCTTTCTTTCTTGATGCTAATAATATGCTAATCATGCTAGCTTTATGCTAATCATGTTAGCTTCTTGATAAAAACATGCTAGCATGATGCTAGCAACATGCTAATCATGCTATTATGATGCTAGCTACATGCTAATCATGTTAGCTTCTTGCTAAAAACATGCTAGCATGATGCTAGTTACATGCTAATCATGTTAGCTTCTTGCTAAAAACATGCTAGCATGATGCTAGCTACATGCTAATCATGCTAGCATGATGCTAGCTACATGCTAGTCATGCTAGCTTCTTGCTAAAAACATGCTAGCATGATGCTAGCAACATGCTAGCATGATGTTAGCAACATGCTAATCATGCTAGCATGATGCTAGCTACATGCTAATCATGCTCGCATGATGCTAGCTACATGCTAATCATGTTAGCTTCTTGCTAAAAACATGCTAGCATGATGCTAGCAACATGCTAATCATGCTAGCATGATGCTAGCTACATGCTAATCATGCTAGCTTCTTGCTAAAAACATGCTAGCATGATGCTAGCTACATGCTAATCATGCTAGCATGATGCTAGCTACATGCTAGTCATGTTAGCTTCTTGATAAAAACATGCTAGCATGATGCTAGCAACATGCTAATCATGCTATTATGATGCTAGCTACATGCTAATCATGTTAGCTTCTTGCTAAAAACATGCTAGCATGATGCTAGCTACATGCTAATCATGCTAGCTTCTTGCTAAAAACATGCTAGCATGATGCTAGCTACATGTTAATCATGCTAGCATGATGCTAGCTACATGCTAATCATGCTAGCATGATGCTAGCTACATGCTAATCATGTTAGCTTCTTGCTAAAAACATGCTAGCATGATGCTAGTTACATGCTAATCATGTTAGCTTCTTGCTAAAAACATGCTAGCATGATGCTAGCTACATGCTAATCATGCTAGCATGATGCTAGCTATATGCTAATCATGCTAGCTTCTTGCTAAAAACATGCTAGCATGATGCTAGCTACATGTTAATCATGCTAGCATGATGCTAGCTACATGCTAATCATGCTAGCTTCTTGCTTAAAACATGCTAGCATGATGCTAGCAACATGCTAATCATGCTAGCATGATGCTAGCAACATGCTAATCATGCTAGCATGATGCTAGCTACATGCTTATCATGCTAGCTTCTTGCTAAAAACATGCTAGCATGATGCTAGCTACATGTTAATCATGCTAGCTTCTTACCAATAACATCTATCTACAGTATCTATCTATCTATCTATCTATCTATCTATCTATCTATCTATCTATCTATCTATCTATCTAATCTATCCATCTTTCTAACTAATCTTTCTTTCTTTCTTTCTTTCTTTCTTTCTTTCTTTCTTTCTTTCTTTCTTTCATTCTTTCTTTCTTTCTTTCTAATTCCATCTTTTTCCAACTTAATTCAAACTTCAAAATTCTTCAAACGCTCTGGTCCGGCTTTCTCAAGCCAACTTAAAGTTTGTGTCATCAAACTTTTTTTTCTAGTTTATTAATTTGTTTCAGTCAGTTCAGTTCAGTGTTTTGTTTCAGTGTCAGTTCAGTGTTTGTTTTCTGAATAGAATGAAGCAAAATGCGATGGCAACAAGAGAGATGAAGTCGCCTTTTCAAACAAGAAGCCAGGAGCTTCCACTGTGGCAACCCCTGGTATGAATTTCAGATTGAAGAAAGAGAAATAAACTGGAATTGTATTACAGTGTTTTATATGGTAGGTGCCATCAAGGATCCAAATGGCAGCGAAGCTTGGTTTGATGCAGAAGAGGAACTTGGGTCTCCAAATCAAGATGAAAAAATGGAGAAACTGATTGAAAAGAGGGAAAGTATGAACAACAAAATGAAGCACAAAGGTGTAGTAGGTTAATTGAAACTAAGTGATAGTGATGTCTTGTGAATCTCTGTCCCCTTTCAACAACACCCATTTAGGTCTATACTTAAAAATGTAGCTTAAACTCAGATTCTGTTCTGGAAGAAAGCCTCATTGCTCTTTGATTTGGTTGATCAGATTATCTTTGATAAATATATACTTTTTCACAGGGACTGATGAAGATGATTCAAAACAAAATTCCATCTTGTGCATTACATGCTTGCCAGACAATGTCAGTGAGGTAGGGTGCCCACAAATGTATTTTTTTTTTCTTCAATAAAGTTCGTTTTAGCCTCTAGAGGGCAGCAGAAGCCACTAAATGTTGTTTTCTTTAGCATGAACTGCTGCTTTGGTTTGAGAAGTACAATGCTACGAATGTCAGTATCTCCACTTTCAGCAACAATATGAGGTAAGCATTCTCAACATGCTGACTTGATCCCACATATGCCCAAAATCTAAGATTAAACACTAGTTCAAAGTTATAAAATAGCAGTCAATACCAACATCAATATTAAATTTAGTTTTTAGCCTACTGCATTACAATTTCTCTATACACTATTTAACAGCATCTCAGTAAATGTTATCAACTTTGTGTACATTGTATCAGTGTAAATGAGTAAGGAACACTTTCTTACTCTTAGGATTTTACTCTTCTCTTTCTTAGGATTTCCTGCGTCAGGTGTGTTTGATTAGGGTTGGAGATGAACTGTGCAAGACAGTCAATCTGCTTTATAGACTTTGTAGTAATGCTGAATGCTTGTCGTTCCAGACTTCCTTCAAGATTAGAATTAATTAACTGAAATATTGTCTATGCTTATGTAGGGCAGCTATTGTTTATCTCAAGAGCTCCAGCGACGCCAAGGCAGCAGTTGAAGATCTAAATGGTCGCTCCCTCCATGGTCACGCTGTCCAAGTGGTTCAACTCTGTCGGCCTGCTTTAGCTGAGCCTACATTGAGTGATCCGTCTCACAGCACCTCAGAAACTGCAGGGGATAGACTTGGAACAAAGAGCGTAACCTACAGTCCATCACATGGAGTAAGTATGAAGTAGCAGGCATTTTAGGAAGTTTGCTTTGTCCAGAACTAGTTGGATTTCAGCCACTGTAAGTGATTTTAATACTTTAATTATTGCTAATACCAGACAACTTTTGATTTCAAATCCTTGATATCTGTCATGCTTTTTTGACTCAGGGGCCTCGTTGTAGTGTGGACAGGTTGACCAATGTGTGCGACTCACCTACAGCCTCTGGTACATGTGTGCCCCAGCACTATGCAACAAGCTTTGACACAATCATGGCCCGGATGTCGGAGCGCCACCCAAACATAAGCCGCCAAAGGATCGTGGATGCCCTGCTGGAACTGCGGGCCAAGCACCAGGGCTTCCTCAGTGGCCTTCCATTGAGATCTATAGTGGATATGACCTCTGAGCTTCTCACACAGGCCTCTACCCCCACTTGTATTTAAGTTTGTGCTGTTTTAATAAGTGGTTTGTTCCTGACCCGTATGATTGGATTTCACTTTTTCAGTTCCATTTTTGTAACAAATTTATGTATAAACATTTTGTTGTTATCTGTTCCCAACACCTCCTCTGAGTTGAAAGTTGATCCTGGAAGTGGAGGAGTAATGTTTTTTTGAATTTCAGATTTTTCATCCTTTTAGTTCTGCTATTACCAGAGTTATGATAACTACATATATAAGTTTCCCCTGTGTTTCTTAAATAAAACTGCTTTCCTGTGCATTCTTTAATGGTTTGATTAGTGCAAACTACACTAGTTTGAACATTTTAAGCCAGGTCAAGGCCCTTTTGCAATTGTAAAAATGGCCAGTGGTGAAGGAACTCTTTTTATCTCTACTGTCAGCTTGGGTTCAACCATAACAACCTTATATTCTTTGAGCTACCTAAAACTACTTCCACAGCTCTCACTGTAAAACAGGTGGCGATCTAATTAGTGATGGTCACATGACTGCCCTCACGCCACTGGTTGAACTCTCCAAGCCAGTTAATGTACCACTAACCTATCAAAAATATTTTTAAAACGCTCAATCTAATACCTCGTAAGGTAAAGATGCACCTAGTTTAATGATTTATCAGTTTAAAGTGAGATTGGTTGATTTAGGTTTAAGAGCAAATTCTAATTTGCTAAAAAAAAAAAAAAATCCACAATAAAGGTTTTCCCCTCCTCATTCATGACTATCGCCGTACTTCGCCTGATTGGTAACATCTTTTGAATGACCTGTTAACTGTCCAATCAGCATGCTTGGAAGTCGCCCGTACTAGCCAATCCCAGTTGCAGAAGGTGGAACTTGTCTGAACACTGATTGGGGGTGTAAAGCAAAGTCCTCTCTGGTTTCCCATGGGCGGAGTTTTAATTTCAGGGACGCGCAAGGCACTCGACTACTGAACTTTCAAGCCGAAAACAACCGGAGGATGGATAAAAAAGGCATGTTCACGAAGTTTAAATGTTCTTGCCACTGAAGATTTGAAAACCAGTAATGGATGCAGTGCATGCTGAATTATTGCAGTGGACCTCAGACAGAGCGCGACAGTAACCAAATAACTTCGAATGTGGATTATTGTTCAGACGCCGCTCGGACTTTAACGTTACTCATGTGTTTACCAATGCAGTTCTCTGCACTGGACGCTAACTTCAGTCATGGATGTGCCGCTGTGATTTGGAGAGGATGGACAAAGAGAAGATCTCAGTCACTCACTATATAAAATAATACAATCTTTTTATACAATTGGACAAAATCTCATTTGATGTTGAACGGAATTTTGATTTTGCAAGGAATAATGTGGAAACTTTGCCCATTTAGACGTCACCCGGCTCTTCTAGTTTACATGGTCTTGGAACTGTTTATTCACAGCGTCAATGGTAAGTGTTTAGTGAAAACACAAAGTCGTCGGAGTACTTTCGTTCAGATAAAAAAATAAACTTGCATTTTTAATCTGCATGACCAAATACGAAAAATAATTCAATGTATATCAAATTAGTAAATGCGAGTAAATAAACGGAATGTTGTGAAAATAAATAATAAATAAATCTAAATGTTTTTTTTTTCTGATTTATTATAGTTTCTGTAATAATTAATTGCATTTATTTGTTTATCATTCATTTATTTATGTTTTTCTTTCTCCATTATGATAACGAGGGATCGGTTTGTGATAGTTATTTTCTGAGCAATTCCGTGTCTTTATGGCGATATGCTTTCTCTGTTTGTAGCTAACAGCCTAGACCTCAGTTGTAAGTGTCTGACGTTAGATTAAAGAGTCTGAATTATGCGCAGATTCAAAATTCCTATTTGACTTGAATTGGACTCTCTTTTCCCCACTAGGTCTTAATGTTTGCATGAGCGGCAGCGCCTCATCTTGTGAAGAATGTTTCCTCATTCACCCGAGCTGCGCCTGGTGCGCGCAAGAGGTGCGTGCGACCACATTCCTGCCAGACATTGGTTGACACTTGATTTTTTGAGTGTGGCTGTCAGTGGCGTAACTTTGTTATAAAAAGTGGGTGGGACATGTGTATAAATGAATGAATCACGTGACACGTGAATAAAACATAGATCCGACTTTACAACATGTTCAGTGGAATAGCCTATGCTATAGGCCTACAGAAAGTCCTGTAAAATTAAACGAATAAAGTGACCAAATAATATGAATAAAAATTATATAAACAAAAATATACATAAAAGTAAATTAACTAGGCTATTAGGCCAGAATTTTGATAACTGATTTTTTGCGGAACGCGCATGCATGATTAAAATTTAAATTGGCTTATAACCTATCCATTGTACACACAAACTGCTGTACAATTAAACGAATAAATGGGCCATATAAATAAAGATAAAAAATAAGTGTATAAACAAAAATGTAAAAAATAAAGGCCTACATAAACATTTTAAAAGTAAATTTAAAAAGTAAATTAACTATTAGGCCAACATTTTGATAACTAAACGTTTGCACAGCGCGCACAAATAGCCTAATAAAATTATGCTTATCAATAGTACAAAAAATGCTGTAAAATTAAACGAATCAATGGGCTTTATTATAAATAAAAATGTACAGGCTATAGGCCTATACATCAACGTTTTAAAAGTATGCTAAATGAACTATTAATCCAAAATTCGTATAACTGAACTTTTGCGCAGAGTGCATTACAGTTTAAATGGGTTACATTGTCAAACTTTTAGAAAAGAAAGAAAGAAAGAAAGAACGAAAGAAAGAAAGAAAGAAAGAAAGAAAGAAAGAAAGAAAGAAAGAAAGAAAGAAAGAAAGAAAGAAAGAGAAATTCACCTTCAAGAACACAAGTTTGGACAATGTCTGAGGCTTCAGACTCATGCGGTTGTTGCAGAGAAAACCCTATCTGCCCTTGAAGACTCCGCTTGGGATGCTGAACACCATGCGAGCTAGGCGGGGAAAAGACGTGGAGTCAGACTCGTGGTATGAGCGGAGCGAAATTCGAGCGGGAAATAGGGTGACGCTCCGTCCTTTAAAAAATGCCCCTCTCCGCTCTGTCCAAGATCCGCCCGCTCGCTCCCGCTCCACTCCGCTCGCATTCTCTGCACCGGAACGAACAAAAAGTCTCCGAAACAGTCTCCGAAACGGATTGAAGCGCGCATGCATGTGAAGACTGTGCGTGAGCCACGAGATACACTGTAACCGCGCCACCGATCGCAGGCGGCAAGGAGCACTTTGATCACTTGATTAAAAAAAAAAAATCAACGTATTTCAGGGCTAGATCTCTTCTTTTATTTTACAAACGAACGAAATGACTGGTCTGCCAGATGGAGATGTTTTATTTATTTCTACTGTTTATCCGTGCCGCGAGAACTTTTAAAAAGTGGTGGGGACAATATCGACCTTGGCAAAAAGTGGTGGGGACATGTCCCACCCGTCCCACCCGCAAATTACGCCCCTGGTGGCTGTGTCTCACTTTCAAACTACTCCGCTGCCTACCTAGGCGGTATTATAGGCATCATAGACTGCCATTGATGGCAGTCATTGGCACAAGCCATTGATTTATTAATTTTAATGCACTTGAACTGTCGACATGTTACTAAGTGCATTATTGCCCTATTCCCCTGCATTTTGGGTTTGCTCATTTATTTAATTGTTTCCTTACATTGCTTAGACCGTGATCTTTCTTTTTCCCTGATGCAGGACTTTGGACAGGCCAGAACTCTCACCTCACGATGTGACTTTAGCCAGAACTTACTGAAAAGAGGATGTGATGCTCCTTTTATAGAGAATCCCAGGAGTGGCAGCTCTCTGTTGCTGAGCAAACCCCTGAGCTCCAAAGGTTCTGGGGTGACCCAGTATGATGTTATCCAGATATACCCACAGAAGATCTCTCTCAGCTTAAGGCCTGGTATGCATCTGTTGATAGATTTAGAGAAGAAACAGAATAAAATAAAATGTGTTTGTAGGTCAATTTATGTGGTCTGTTAATGTAGTGACTCTTAATCCCACTCTTCAGGTGACCAGATTTCCTTTGAGGTACAAGTGCGCCCTGTGGAAGACTACCCTGTTGATTTGTACTACCTGATGGACCTCTCACTCTCAATGAAGGACGATCTGGACACAATCCGCAACCTGGGCACCAAACTGGCTGAGGAAATGAGGAAGCTAACTAGTAACTTCCGCCTTGGTTTTGGTTCCTTTGTGGATAAGAATATCTCACCCTTCTCCTACACAGCCCCCAAGTACCAGGACAACCCATGCAATGGGTAAGGGACTTCTCTTACAGATCTGTGATGAGCTGTAAACAGGTTTGGGATTGGCTTTCCCTTTGTTATGCAGTGAAAGAAATTGAATGGAAGGAACAACTACTCGCTAGTGAGTGAGAACAGTTTGGAGACACTTTCACATCTGGGGAAGTGAATATGTCTTCATTTATTTATCTTGTATAACTAAAAATAGCCCTGCTTTAGCGGAGCCTTGTCTTGGAAATTCAAAAGCCCTTGGGATGTTACAATTTTGGAATTATCCAAAGTCTTATGTCACTCTCAAAAGTCAAAACTTAATCTAGTTCAGATAATCCTTAAAAGAGAATCCTGCTGTCACTCGTGGTTATTATTCTAATCCAAAGTGACATAATGGCAGACATTGAAATGTGTGACACAGCAGATTGAGGTTGCAAAGTCAGTACAGCACATGTCCCAGAGCATGCAGCCTGCAGCCTATTATGCATCAGTGCCCATGTAGGTTATGCACTCATTTCTGCTGAATGCTCAGAATAGAAATCATAGGAACAGACAATATGTCAACCATCATGTTCCTTGTTCTGCAATTAGTAAACCTCAAATATTATTAAGTAATATTACTAAACACATTTTTAATATATCTAAACTAACATAGCATCCATTAAAATTTTAGTTAAAATATTTATTTTCGTTATATTTGTCTGTGTGTGTATATACATACATGCGTACATACATAACCCTGCCATGGCATTGACGCATTATTTTCATTAAATTATCTGATTATTTAAGTAATCTATATAAGTTTTTTATAATGATATCAAAAAGCACAATATTAGGATTAATTTATGTTTTCAGTATTGCTGTTTAAGCTCCTGCTGTTTATAATTCCTCTCTTATTTCAGATATAAGTTGTTCCCAAACTGTGTCCCCACATTTGGCTTTCGTCACCTCTTGTCTCTTACGGACAAGGTTGATCGTTTCAACGAGGAAGTGCAGAAGCAGATGGTCTCCCGTAACAGGGATGCACCAGAGGGGGGGTTTGATGCCATTCTGCAGGCTGCAGTTTGCAAGGTAAGCAGTCAGTCAGGACTGGTCATTTTGCTTCTTCTTTGCTTCTTCAATTCCCTACACGGAGACATCTTTGCTGTCTGAGTTTTCTCAAAAGAGATACAGGTGTGTCTGAAACTTAAAAGAGATGCGTGAATATTGCCTGACATCATAGGCTGTAAAAATATTTGCTTTGCCATGAAAGGCACAATCGCAGCATGCATGGGAGAAAGAGACTGTGGTTTACGCTGAATGAAAGAGGAGAGCCTTGCCCATTTAAACGCTATATGTGTTATTTGTTTGTGAGACTAATGATATCTTGTGTTTAAAATGGTTGAATTTGCCATGTGTTTCTGAAGCATTAGTTAGCAGGTGCTGTCTGCTAGATAACTGTTTAAGAACTGGGGCTAATCACCATTTTTAAACCCCCATTTGCCTTAAAATAACTTTGAAAAAGAATTTTAAATGGTCATGTTGAAAGATTTTGTAATTTCAGTCATAAGATGCATTTACATTGTGACTGTGCCTTAACTCTATCTGTGTCTGCAAAGGTGTGAACTGATTGGCCCATACAGATGTATGGCCTATAGAAATTTAATTGTGTGAATGACAAAGAAACAGAGTAGATTGCAGGGTAGATTTGTTGTTGTTTTAGCCCATTTGTTTTTATGTATACTTTGGGTTAAAGGGTTCGTTCACCCAAAAATGAAAATTATGTCATTAATGACTCATGTCGTTCCAAGCCCAGTATAGAACAGTATACCGTACATACATTTTCAATGGAGTGACAGAAAGCTCTCGGACTAAATCTGAAATATCTTAAACTGTGTCGAAGATGAACGGAGGTCTTACGGGCTTCGGGCAATGACATAATTTTAATTTTTGGGTGAACTAACCCTTTCAGATTGTTGAAGAGCGGCATGCTAACATTGCTGCTGAAGGACTGCTACAGTACAAACCTTCAATAAATTCTTCTCCCCACATACAAGAACTCTGGTCAAGCTTACTTATTTTATGTATTGGAGAAATCTAATACATTGGCAAGCCACCCAAACCACTGCTCGGCCAAATGCAGCAAAATCTAATACTGTTGACATGAATGTTTAAAAGTATCTATTTCATCTTTAAAATAATATGAGGCCATAAAAGCTGCTTGCATAATAAAAATATATAAAAATGATTAAATAATTTAACAAAATGTTTTACAAAGGTATTTCATCTACTACTTTATACAACTACTACTACTTATTTTTAAATGAATGTATTTCTGGAAAATTATCTTATACAGTATGTGTGTTTGATTTGAAAAACGCTGATAATGTCCATATGTTGATACACATTCTGACAACTGTAATATAACTGAACTGATCCATCAAATAAATAAAACTGTAAACTATATCCATCAACTAACAACAGCAAACTAATTGGAATAATTATTAAAAATAAAAATCTGTGTGTAACAATTAAATGAACATATTAAATGGTATAGAGATGCAAAAGATATAGGCTGGTATAAATGAAGTTTGGTGTCATTGTGGCAGGAGAGGATTGGCTGGAGGAAAGAAGCTTATCATCTCCTGGTGTTTGCCACCGATGACGTCCCCCACTTGGCTTTGGACGGCAAGCTCGGTGGACTAGTGCATCCTCACGATGGACAGTGTCACCTGAACGACAAGAATGAGTACAGCGCTTCAACAAAGATGGTAAAGCTTTTACACCACAAAACTAAACAAATAATCAGTCTTCAAATGTGAAGACTACATGTTTTGCTTTGAATAAATGTTTTGTAGACTCTCTGAATGAGCTGTGTTTTATTTAAACATACTTAAGGGGTGGTTGTAAATTTGCCATACTTTTTTACTTCAGTTAGTTTGAGCATAAATAACATCTGCAAATTTCCAATGCCCAACGTTCAAAGAAAATGCTTTTAAAGAAATAGTTTAAGGACTACAACAAACGTCTGGTAGGGACTACATAACATTCCTTCCCGGGTTAGTGAAATCACTAACCATAAAATGTACATAAACCCCGCCCCCGGGAACATGATTTATAGAATATCATGACAGAATATGCTAATCAATTCCTAGAAGATAGTTAACTTCACATAAGCTGCATAAATTCTCCAATTAACCATTCAGAAATGTCTTTCTGCATGTCACTTCTTCATGTGTCACTCTATCATTGTCTGACTACGGTTTGTACATAAAAGGCTGAAAGTTTTGAAATTTTCAGTGCATGTTTGTGTGAGGTAAAAGGACATAACCTGTTGAAGCTCCGCCCCTCTGTGACGGAAGTAGCAGCTCATTTGCATTCAAACGGACACACAAAACCGATTTGTTAACCCTCAAAAAGTAACAATTTCAACATGCTATATACAAATATCTGTGGGGTATTTTGAGCTAAAACTTTACATACACACATCAAAGACTTATTTTCATTGTGTGAAAAGGGCATTATAGCAGCCATTTAATAACTAATTGCCCTTAACTTCCATCAGCTATAAATGCTTGGATGATAACATGTCATTATTGTCTGAAATGCTTGGCTAAAACCTCAGCAGGTATGTGTTTGCTGAATAGCATAGCAAAACCTTCAAAGGCAATGCAGATAATTCAGTTTTAAGCTTTTGTGCACTTATTGTTTCCTTCTCCTTTCACCATGTGATGTCTCTTGAAAATTCATAACTTTTTTTTATGGCTTTGAACTGGATAAATTGTTATTCCCCATCTATGTCAAAGTGCAAGAACAGATGTGTCGCTTGTTTAGCAGTTTGGTCTCCATCCAAAGTAACTGAATGTTTTGAGAGTGAGAGAGATCGCTCAGACAGAAGGAAAACAAACAAAAGCAGTGTGTGCCTTCTACCGCAAACTAGGATTTAATATTTACGCATCCATCTTGTTCTGTAAGAAAACCTTACTCAAATGTACTTAACACATCGATGATCATTGGTTAAATATATTGAGTACGAACTCCCTGGATACTCGGGCAGTTTAGCAGAGAACGCTGTAGCTGAATTCAGAGGAAATGGGTGAGAAGGATAATAACGCTAACAGTGGAGGGGAATCAGAAGAGCGATGACTTCCTTTTGCAAACTTCCTGACAGAAAGGGTGCTGCAGGGAGTGAGGGATTGCTTGAATGTATCTTACTGATGTATGGACATGTGGCGTCCCTCTACAGGACTACCCTTCACTCGCTCTACTTGGAGAGAAACTGGCTGAAAACAATATTTTCCTCATCTTTGCAGTGACCAAAAGACACTATGTTCTTTACAAGGTACCTCTCATTCCTCATAAGCTGTGTTGTTAGACGTTGAGCTGTTTGTGTTTAATATGTTCTTAATGTATTTGTATCTATAGAATCTCACTGCGTTGATCCCTGGGACTACAGTGGAAATTTTGGACCAAGACTCCAAAAACATTATTCAGCTAATTGTGAACGCATACAATGTAAGTTTATAATTGCAACACAGTTTGACTCAATAACTGACTCATTAAGACAGTCGCTGCTTCCGATATCGCATACTGTCTGAGCAGGAACTTCATTTGAATTTGAATTTGAACTTCCTTCGTGACTGTTAAAGTACTTTCTATATAGTGAAGGGGGTAGTCAAAATCTCTTGCCTCTTCAGCATATATATATATATATATATATATATATATATATCATAATATCCCTTTGAATGCTTGTATAGTTCTTTCATAAAATCAGTAATTAGGTATATTCATTATTATTTAATCATTTATTGACACACACACACACACACACACACACACACGTATATATATATACAGTATATACAGTATATATATTCTTTGTGCTTATGCTTGTGAAATCATATTCTTAAATGCTTGCTGATGTAAGTTACTAGCTATCCTTAGGAGAAAGAAGGCATTATTTTGATGTTTTGAGACGACTCTCCTGTTTATAGTTAGAGCTTGGCCAAATCCAACCTTGGAAAAGCAGTGTGTTGGTGTGTGTGTTTGTCTTCTTGGTTGCAGGTTATGGAACCACTGCCTTTATTATTCATTCTTCTTATCTGGTTCTGGGTCTTTGTCTGTAAACCCCTTACAATAGTATGAGTGTGGGTAGTAAAAACAACAACAACGTATTAATCCTTTCCTGTGGGATATTAAAGTGTCGAACAAATGCGCACTTCAGAATCTCGCCGGAAGTTGTAGGTCATTCGGGGACTTTTCACCTACTGTGAAATACTAGGCATTCGGACATGCTACTCTGTTGCCGTACTGTTTTTTGCATACTATATTGTAGAAAAAATATTTGATTTCGGATGCAGCGATTGACATGCCGCCACCTACTGGTGGGTTTCTGCTGCACTCCAAAGATAGAGTGCAAGTCTGTAAGGTAGGCACAAGTGTTTTTTTTTTTTGTTTGTTTGTTTTTTTATTTATTGATTGTTTATTTTACTGTGGCAGTGCAGGTTTGTTAATAGCTTGCAAAAATACCTAAATAGCTCTTTTTTTTAAATGGCGCATGACAAATACATTCATTCATGCACTACGATTGAAGTATCTCTATTTTCTATTTTAATCTTTTTAAACAAGCTCTAGGATTTGTGGCGTTGATGTGTTCTATATATTATTTCTTTATACAATTTATTCAGTACATCCAACCTAAAACATCATCCTGTGTCCCTTTATAGTCCTATTTAAAGCACAGGTGGCAGGTGTACATAAAAGAAAAAATGTGCTCTTGGTGACCCCAAGACTGACCCCTTCATGCTTTTATTTCCTTTCAAGAGTGTAGAATGCATATTAAAAGGTTCAGGGTTGAAGCTGTGATATATAGTGACGGGCCATTATGAATACACGGTTCATTTTCAGGCAATGTGGTCAACACACTTCAGACTCAGGAAATTGTTTTATCAATACAACAGCATAGTAATAAATAACCATTACTCATCTAAAGTATTCGATGTAAATTGATTCCAGTTTAATTGTCAACCGAATTAATTCCCCCTGGTTTTCAGCTAATAAATTGTTAGAAATTGAATTAAGAACAGATGATGTTGTGGAGTGTTATTTAGAAAACATTTGGTCTTTTGTTGTGTCTTCACTGTGTGATCACATGATTACAAAAGGTAGGGAATTTCCTGTTTTTGTCATTGATGGGCTCGTCCATGTGTTTGCTTTAGTTCACACAGTAAGCTTTTCAGTGTGGTATTTCTGGCTTGTGAAGATCTGACACTCTGTGTTTGTTACTGCATTGGCAGATCTCTGCTGTTTTCCAAGAAATGGTCTCTTTGGCTGAAGAGCTTGTTTTTTGTTTTTGTTTTTTTTGTTTTTTTTATGTAGCTATATATTGGAGTAAATTTTTACACTAGCATTTTTATATAACCTTAAATTAAACAAGATCAAGTGACTACACATACTACAGTTCAAAAGTATATATATATATTTTAATTGTACTGACTCATATATAATATTGAAACTGAAATCAGTTATTTTAAAACCATTTCACAATATTACAGTTTTTAATGAGCATAAGATACTTCTTTCAAAAACAAAATAAACATACTGACCCCAAACTTTTGAACAGTAGAGAAGATTCACTGGACACTGGGGGGAAAGAAAAATTAAATACCGGTAAACAGTTTCTAACTGATGACAAACACTGGCCAAATATCAAGTTAGGGTTTGACCCAGATGATCCAATTCCTCATCTCTCCTGACTGTCAGTTTCCACCAAAATATGCTAAACTATGATTATTGTTATGGATATGATCTATTTTGGTGTGTTCAGTGATAGTATTTGATCGAAGTATATGATTGAAAGTTTGTGGTTTTACGTTTTAAAGCATTATAGATCCCAAATGCAGTAATTCTTGAACATCTCCATTACCTTTCAAACTGTTACTAGTGAATGTTGGATTGTTTTGTTTCTTGGATCATTTGCTTGATTTTTGTTTTCTTTTTTTTTTTGTGCAGAACATCAGGTCAAAAGTTGAGCTGAGCGTGTGGGATCATCCTGAAGATCTCAGTCTGTCCTTCACCGCCACCTGCCAAGACGGCCAGCCCCTGCCTGGCCTCCGCAAGTGTGCTGACCTCAAAATTGGTGACACTGTTAGTACTTTATATTTTATCAAATCATGATTGTGCCTTTTACAAATTTTTTTTTTTAAATGGATCACAGTTGATCCTGTCTCTCAGTCTGCAACTTGAGTCTATGAGGTCTGTGGCAATGAGCTCAGATCTTATTATACCTCTTATTATACCCCCAGGATTCTGTATGCTATATCTTGTTGCCTAATACTAGTAAATTGATGGTAGTTGTACTCCTTAAAGGGGTGGTTTAGAATTTTGGACATCGGGCTTAATGTCTTAACAGACATTTACATCAATAGTCTAGCGTTGTAATTTATTTGCTTTTGGTGTACTGTGGAGTGGGTAAAAGTGTTTCTAATGGAAGGCTAGCAGTTACCGTTGACTCGTGCTAGCCTAGCACCAGCGAACTTTGCAACTGGAACGACTGGATGAAAATTTTTGAAATCTGTCTCCACTGATAAATAACACAAAGGCTGTATGTCTACCAAAGCGTTTTTCCTCGTGCCTGGCGTACGTTTTCGATTGTTTTCAATGGGAGCGCCACGTTTTTTTAAATGCTATGAGCGTAATGAGTTTTTAATGGTCGCCGAGAGTTGAAAAATGTTCAACTTTGGATAAAAAGCAGCGCTCATCACTGTCACTTTTTACCCACCCTTCCAATCACAGTGGAGGAGGGGCGGGACTAATAACACACCGACCAACTGTCACAACATTCTTTCTGTACAACGACATCAACCAACAGAGCCAATCGAACAAAATGGATGAAAAATACATTTTTAGTATGAAACAAATTATCTGCAAAATCAGTTACAAGTAAACTGTGATGCGAATATTCTGTATCATAGCAACGAAACGTCTCAACGGAAAAAAAAAAAAACGCTGCACTGCCAAAATGCTCTCAAGCGCCCAAAGTACTGCCTCTAGGGCAGAGCGTCTAGTGTTTTCAGCTGGCTAAAAACGCTTTGGTGGACACATGGCCTAAGGCTAACTTGGAAATGAGGCCCAATGTTCAAAATTCTGAACCACCCCTTTAAGGAGATCTTCCTAAATGTTCAAATCATGTTTACACAGTTTGAAACTTGTTTTTACTTCCCCGTTTGGCCTTTGTTGACCTGTATATAATGCCCTGGATATGAAAGCAACATATTTTCTTTAACTATCTTCTAGTGCATAACCTTTTTTTTATTCCATCTCAAATTGTAAATTTGGCCATATTAACACCAGAAGATCTAGTATTTGAGTCAGAAATAACTTTGAAAAGTAAATGCATTGACAGGAAGATTCCAAACACTACCGGTACCTACCCAGATAGCAAACTGACATTGAATCAACGTGGAAACATGACATCGAAACAACGTTGATCTGACATTGTTTTGCTCATCGAATTAACGTTGAACCAACGTCAGACGCTCAAAACTAGCGGAAAATCAACTTGAAATCAACGTTGTTTCAACGTCATGAAAGCAAACCAATTTTCGATTTTCATTTAGCTTTGAAGAATGCCGCGTCCGACGTTGGTTCAACGTTAACTCGATGAGCAAAACAATGCCAGATCAACGTTGTTTCGATGTCATGACAGACGTCATTTCCACATTGATTCAATGTCCGTTTGCTGTCTACCTACGCTCAGTTTCGGGCCACTTACAGATAATTGGTATCGCAGTGGTTTTCAGCAGGTCCTAGGAACATGGCTGAAATCACACACTCTCAGGCATATTGTTTAGCACTTCCTGTGGTATAGACGATGTGGTGTTTGCTCAAGATAACATGCAGGATTTGAATAACATGCCGTTGTCCGCACTCTCACGCCATTATGCAGTGTCAGCCACAGCAGACTCGCTCTTTGTTTAGAGTGAAAAAGAAATGAAATTGCTTAGAGCCCTTTCAGAGTGTTATTGTAACTAAATTTTACAGTATCATAACACGCAGATTACCGAAGCAATCAAGGCCACATGATGTATCCAACAGTGCTTGTGTAATTAACGGTTACTTTGAAAGAATGCTTTTTATTTTTGATGGTGTTTATTGTCATTGTTGGATCTCCCATACATTCTTAATTAGATGGACTTTGTAAAACTTCTACACCATGCAGTGATCTGACCCTCCAGTTTCTCCTGTATCATTCCCATTCTGTTTAATTGAATGTTGAGAAGGAGCGTAAAGGAAATAGTGGAGGGGTACATCAGAATAACCACAATGAATGGAGCAACCCAATTTTCTCTGGCTGCTCCAATAGGCCGGGTCTTTTTGTCTCATCCACGAGAGAAATTTGTCACAACGTGCCCGAGTGCCAATCATGCCTTTAGAAAGGGGGGCACAACCCAAACAGAATCCCTTGTATCTCTCACGGTCCTCCACCAAACCCTCCGAGGAGTCGGATGCTGCATTTCAATGGGCTCACACAATAGCACTGAGCTTTTTGGGCGAGGAGCTGTGGAAAAACACGGGCCTTAGATACAGAGGCTGTTGCCCAGATTCTAAAGTTAAGCTTAGATTCCTTTCACAGAAGTGGATTCAAGCCCCTAGAGACTACTACAGACTGTCCCATACATAATACATTGATCTAATCCTATATTAATCTGGATGGTGTCCCAGGAAACATCAGTTTACTTTAGGATGGAGTTTGTTTGCCATGGATTTTTAAAACTTTGCTCACTGTTTTGCAGACGCAAGAATGCTATGGTATACTATGTGGTAGGTGTTTTTGTACATATTGAAAAGTAGTTGTAGTTATGTTTATTATTACACTAATTTTAATATTATAATAATAGCCTTTTTTTAAATGCATTTTATATTGTAATAAGTAGACAGGGTGATCGGGAGATACAATTTTAGGATTATCCAGGTATTATTTTTTTTTTTCTATTTAAATTCTAATTTAATGTTGAGAATATTTAAATGCATTTCTAGTTTTTATTGAAAACTTTTAAAATTGGCTTTTAACTTTATATTTTTAGTTTTCATGAAATTTTAGTTTAGCACATAGAAATTATGTGCTTTAGTAGTTAAAGGGTTAGTTCACCTCAAAATGAAAATTCTGTCAGTAATTACCCTCATGTTGTTCCAACCCCGTTAGACTTTCGTTCATCTTCGGAACACAAATTAAGATATTTTCGATTAAATCTGAGAGCTGAATCACTCCTCCATGGGCTTCATGCTCAGTTCCACTACGTGAAATCTAACAGAGAAGGAAATGAATAGTTGACATTGTCATTTTAGTTTGTTTTTTGCGCACACAGTATTCTTGTCACTTGATAAACTTAAGATTGAGCCACTGTAGTCACTCTGTCTATTTTGAGGATGTCTTTAATAACTTTTGGGCCGGACAGTTTCGATCCCTTAAGAAGCCTATGGAGTGAATACTTCATATCAAGTTATATAGATTTTTTTTTCTTTTTCTGAAGAGTTGTGTTATCTGCTCTTAGCAGTTTAGCATTCTTATTGCATTCTCAGACACAGAATGTCAGACTATGAAAACCATTAAACCTCCCATTCTGACTGATGCTTCAGGTTATTGGCATCTATTCAGGACTTCTGCTGCTCTGGCTTTAGGTCTTTCACAAACTACTTCTGCAAACACACGGATCTGACTTGGATCATCACTAAATGTTGAACATTGCCAGTGTTTTCCCAAGTTTTCGACTGGTTTGTGTGTATTAGTAAGCAGTATACAGTTTTGCCCTTTGATTGCCTAATTATATTTCCTCTTCCTCTGCTCAACTGCACAGATTTCATGGAGTTTTCTAATGCGTTTGTGCCTTCATCTAATGCCTTCATCTAATTGTTGCCATGTTCTTGTGACTCACATGTCTCCTTAATCCAATTCTGCAGGTCATTGCCTCTGAGGAAAAACGTTGTCTTTCTGTGCCTTTGCCTGATCCCTAATTTTTCCTCTTTTCTTGTGATGTCTTTCAGCGTGGTCTTTAAGGAGCACGTTAATGCTGGATAATTTGTGATGTAATGATGTTAAAATGCCGTAGATTTTTTTTAACAGTTGATATTACTTGCACAATTTCTTTTTTATAGCTTACCATTAAGAATTTGGTACAAAAATAGACGTTTTAAATAATTAGCACATTTTCTTGCTTGCCTCCCATTTATCAGGTTTTTACTATTTGATTGAGTTGGTTTCACTTTAGTTTGATGGTCCCTTTAACACATTTTGTTGACTTAGTAATGTTGCACATATGTCTATTAACTCTCATTAGATTGGTAGAGTACTAGTAGACTTGGTAGGTTTAGAATAAGTTTGCATGTAGTTGCAAAGTTATAGTCAGTAAGAATGTATGTTGGAAGGCCAACACTATAAAGAGAAAGTAGATATTCAAAAGGGACCATCAAAAGTTACTTTGCTGTAGAGAAACCAGTGCTATCAAATTTACAGCAACCCCTTTTCGATTAAAATAACTTTTCTTTCATTGTGATTAAAGGGTACATGATCCTCTTGTCTACCTCCATCAGTATGACCCTCTGTGGCCCAGTGTTCTGCTCTGAGCTTTGAGCTCTCAGGTCTGGAGGGCTCACTGATCTGAAATGCTACTTCAAAGCGTTCAGACTCAGCATGTTGGGCTTGTACTCTTCCCTGGGCGCTTCTGAATCAAAGGCCAGCCAGACTACATGTTTTTAAAGGTGTCGGGTTCTCTGCTCCAGAGGATCCACACATGAAGTTTTTTCACTTCTGGGAAAAGAATTGATAAACTGATAAATGCTTTTGTTGCACTGCATCTTGCATAATTCCAGTGCAATTGTATGAAACTTAAACAGTCAAGTGGAATACTAAATCTGAGAAATGAATTTCTTCTCACCATCTTACCAGAAATTGACTGATTGCAGATCAAGTCTTGGCTAGTTTGGATGAAACCTCTTCTAGACTTCCTTCCTCTGGGTGGTCATCATCTGGGTGGAGTCTGTCTTTTCTCTGATCTGATGGTCCGGCATTAATCTGACAGCTATGATCTACATCAGTTACTCAACCCTCTTATCTTCAAAGATAAGGTCATGCATGCCACCAGGAAGAGAACTCCCCTTCCTTTGAGTTAGCATTTTTTAACCTTTTCTTTGGTCATCCCCAAAAAAATTTTTAGTGCCTGAAATAAAGTCTGTGGTGAACACAATAATTATAATAATTCATTACATTTATATAGCGCCTTTCTTGATATTTAAAGTACTTCACGTAGAGGGGGAATCTCCTCAACCACCAAGTTCATTTTTTTTTTTTCTCATTTCATTATACAATATAAAATGCATCACTTGTGAATTTTTATTATTATTTGTGACTAAATGGTACTATCAAGGCTCTCTGGGACATCACATGACATTATTTAAATGTTATGACACCAAGCACAAAAGCTCATCAACGCTGTTCAGCCTTACTAAAGCCTTGTTGTGTTTATGCTGAGCTAACTCGAACTCTCCAACTTGTTGAATTTAAATAAATATTGAAGGAGTTGCCAGAAGCTTGGTGATTGTGTAGTTTGTTTATTTCATCCTCAGCTTTTTACTTCTGACCATTGTATTTAGGCCTCAACAAGTTAATTTGTGTAGATTATCTTGATGGAAAAAAAAAACATGTAACAATCAAACTTTAGTTGGTCACAGAGCTTATTTTCTGCAATCCAAAAGTCAAAGGAAAAATCCTGCTGGCTTTTTGTCAATGGAACCAGGGTGATGCTAACTTCCAGGTTGGCCTACAGAATGATTTGTGTGTATTTTGTCTTAAATGAGCTGTCTGTTTTCTTTCAGGTTTCCTTCAACCTAACTGTAGACGCTAGAGGCTGTCCTCCGAAAGGTACCAAGAAGAGTTTCTCCATCAGGCCTGTTGGTTTTAAAGACCGCCTGGAGGTCTCTGTGGACTACCGCTGTGATTGCAGCTGCACATATCACACGGATCCCAACAGTAGCCGCTGCAACTCGGCCGGCTCCTACAGCTGTGGGATGTGCCGTTGTGAGCCCGGCTACTTGGGTGCCCGCTGCGAGTGCCAGGAGGGTGAGGTCGACTACCAGCACCTCAGTGCCTGCCGTGAGGCTGAGGGCAAGCAGGTGTGCAGCGGCCGCGGAGAATGCAGCTGTAACCAGTGCCTTTGCTACGAGTCTGAGTTTGGCAAAATCTACGGCACCTTCTGCGAGTGTGATGACTTTTCCTGTGCCCGACACAAGGGCACACTGTGCTCAGGTAAGATGAATTGAATCGCTTTTTTGATTGTCACAATATGTTTCAAAGAAATCTTTGCACCTTAGTTCCACAATAGTTCAACCTGTGCATTGAATTTTCAGTACAAGTTCCAGTACATGGCCATATCCTAGTTTTTCAGACATTTGCCCGTTTGGCTTGCCCACGGGCCTCTTTAGGATGCCACAGGGGTGTAGCCATCATTTCAGAAGTGAGGGGGACAAAAAAAGTCATATCAGTTTATTCTAATCAGTTTATTTTAATTGAAAGATTGAAAGGTTTCTTCTATATATAAATAATTGGCTAAGAAAGTAAATAGACTGATGAACAAACAATAATTTGTTATAATCTCAATTGTGACAATTGTATAGTTGGTTTATTTAGTATTTGTTTTATAATTGGTTTTATACACTTGTGGATTAAGGATATCATCAAGGAAGTCATCAAGGACGGAACAGTTAATGAGACTTTTTATCACAAAATATATTTTATATTTGTTAAAATATGAATTATATTGTTATAAAGTCTATGTCAATTAGCACTGCATTATTCACATACTTTGTGATTAAAATAACCAGTTATGACTTAAAACCCACATAAATCTTAGTCACAGTCAACGTTCATGCTTTTTATTCAGCTACACTGATAGCTGGATGCCTTTGTCTATATAAGGGATTTCCTGGAACGTCATACATTATTAATAGAGTCTGTTTTGAACTTTTTATGAGAGTCTCGTGCCCCCCGGCTTCCTAATGAAACATACATTACATCAGCGTTTATTGCTCCAAAATGTTCACCTCGCCTCATTTTGGGTATGAAAATGTCAGTTCATGCATTATGCATGACTATCTTGCCTCTTTGAATTTAAACGTAGATTATTATTTATTTATTTTTTTCACAATGGCACAATTTTTTTTTTTTCACAATATATCTATGGCCATGAGATGCCTTATTATTATTATTTTCTTTTTTTTCTTTTTTTTATCAATTCTTGCCAGAGAGCAGTTGGCTGGCACCCCATCTCTTACTTTCTCTCTCTCTCTCTCTCTCTCTCTCTCTCTCTCTCTCTCTCTCTCTCTCTCTCTCTCT
This sequence comes from Pimephales promelas, assembly GCF_988280905.1. Taxonomy (NCBI): domain Eukaryota; kingdom Metazoa; phylum Chordata; class Actinopteri; order Cypriniformes; family Leuciscidae; genus Pimephales; species Pimephales promelas. The sequence continues at coordinate 25,570,073 of NC_142775.1, read as the reverse complement.
CTCTCTCTCTCTCTCTCTCTCTCTCTCCACACGATGCATCTCCGCCATGCCACAGTGAGAGCTTTGTAGCAGGCTGCATTTGTTTATCCATCCACACAATGGCTGGTCTATGGTAATGAAGCTCTATGTTTTTCTTTTCTTATGTCAGCAGGAACTGCCGACCCAGCACAAAATGGATTGAGCCTCTTTAGCAATAATGTCATTGATAGAATCGAGAATATGTCCCATTCCTGCTATGTCAGCCATCGAAAACTCTTCTCGTCTGCTGTAATGAGTTCTAAATGAGTCTGAGTAATTATGCGCTCTCATACCGCTTTGCCATGGTGAATTAACTGGGACAATTCTTGTAAACTCGCTAATAATGGCTGTGGGAAAAGGCAACCGTTGATGAGAGTTCTCTGTAGGTTTCTTTCACATGTTAAATGGCCCATAAACATGCTTTGTGGTGTTTTGATTTGGCTATACTCCAGTGAGAGCAGCTTGTTTTACAGAGTGTGATTTGCGAGACTTTTTGGATCTAATATAAAATTCAGCATGCATGGAGTTTGTTTAGCATGCTAGTGTTTATCTAGAAACTGGGACAGGTTTCTTAAACAGGCGGACTAGTAAGATGAACATAGTCCTCCAGGGTAGGGTTTCCCAAGTGGTTAGGAACTGCAGGGTGGTTGTTAATCTAATAATCAAGTCATAAAACAATTCAAATTAAAGTAAACTAGTGCAAGGCCCGTGCAAAATGTGTTTTTAGTATTTATTGGTTTGGTATGTTTGAGTTGCTGAATAGCCTAGGCTATTATTACACAGGAGCATAAACTCTGAGAAAACAATAGCGTTAAGCGCACCAGAATAAAATATTATCTTCAATTAAACAGTGTAGCTGACTTACAATTTCAGTTAACATCCACAAATGTATAAGTGTGACGATTCAGGGGAGATTCAGACCTTGGCCGGAGCAGCTAAACGGTGAACTCCGAGAAAACACTACGCTTGAGCAAACAGTTTGTGAATAGGCTACTACAAATGATGGCCGTGAATAAAGTACAATATTCAGATATTTTTAAACCACAACCCTCTAATTTCAGAATGTTTATTTTGGGGAGTGGTCACTCAGTGTGCAGTGTGAGCCAGAGTGGCAAGCGGCAAAAGCCAATGTTTGCTTATTTTACTGATATATTTACTGACATCTTTTGCATTTCTAGTCCAAACAACATCAAATGTTGCATTGCACTTACTTGTGCCCGTAGCAATACATCCGTCAAGTTTGAAATCCATCGGATTAACGGTTCGAGAGATATGCGAATAACAGATATGCCCATTCAAAATCAGTTTTGTGCGTGTTTTTGGTAATTGTTGGTTTGGTGTATACAATTTATACATAGACACACAGACACACATACATCTATGTATAAATTACAGAAACGTCTGTCTGTGGGTCTTTTATTCGCATACCTCAGTAAAAGAAGCACACATTGAACATGTTCAGAAGGTTTTAAAAATAAGCATTCTGACATGGTTGTGGTTGTGGTTGAAAAATATCAGAATATTATTTTATTCACTGCCACCATCATTTGTAGTAACACATTCACAAACTGTATCAATCTGTATTGCATAAGCATAGCTTTTTCTTGGAATTTTTACCACTCTTTTTACCAAGATAAGAGCTCTAGTTTTTAGTATTTAAATTAAAATATTTGAGACACATGTTGTTGTGCCATATTTATTTATTTATTTATTTTTGTATGACCTAAATTGTTGTGTGGTTAAGTTATAAGGGTGTAGTCCTGACACCAACACATTTTTTTTATGTGTAAAGTGCTCGTTTAATTTTAAACTTATTTATTATGATCTAAAACTCAAATATGAATCAGTCAGTGAGTGTGTAAGAGCTTCTTCCTGTGCCACATTAGTACTGGATCACTGGGCTTGGTATATTGTGACTCCTGATGGTGATTGGCTGATGGCTTCTTATTACAGCTGGGCAAGAATAAACTGTTTTTGTAAAGATGTTTTGTAACCCTTTGTAGACAAACATTTAATATATAGGTATATTTAATAGCGGTTACTTTAAAGATATTTTTAAATCCATTTAAATTGAACATAAGCACTCTCATTATTGGTCTCATTGGTCGCATAGTCCTTTGTTCATACAGCTGAAGTAAACAAAGCATTGTTTTTCTTTAACCACACTCTTTGATGGAAGTGCTATTGAAATGGTTTACTCAGCTGTTATCTTAATTGCATATCACACACCGCACCCTGTTGTTACCTAAAACAGCATTTTGTTAGCGGTAGTTGCAGAAAATAAAGCCATAAGAAAATGCAACAGTCACCCGGCCTGGATCATTGAACCATGATGTCGTATTCTGTAATATTTTATCAGCTTTCCCTATTTATATGATATATGAAGCCATGGAAAAACTAATGTTGAGTCAGCCGGTCATTATGGCAAAAACAATCCTTCACAGGGTGAAGACAACCTACGCAAAAGTGATACGTGTAACACGGCTTACTGGTATAACCGGTATAACTTCCGGTCAATTATAGTTTTACAGATACAGAAATAGAGCTGTGTAATAACATAGAAAACCTGAATTTCATATGAAGTTTATGTACATTCAGCTCTAAATATATTCATTTTTGTTTATTGTGGATTAGCGTGGTCTTGCTGTCATGCTTATAGCAGCCTGAAGTGCTCCCACAGACAGACAGCACTGCGCTGATAAGACATCTGTGTGTCCTTTTTGGTGTTTGAATGATTAGTTTCTGCTCTGCTGTCATAATGAAAGACTTCTGAATCTGCTGAACTGACTGGATTTAGTGTGATGGCTGCTGGAAGTGCACAAAGTTTTTTTGTTTGTTTTTTTTTTCTTGCTATTTTTACATACTTCGTTGATGTGTCTCGTGTCAGTCAAAACCATATTAAAATGTATTATTGTACATATGTTTTGAATCTCTGCACAATAGCTTTGAGTGTTTAGAAGTGTGAGCATGACAGTATGTTAAAACTATTTAGCCCGTAGTAAACCGTTGCTTTGTAGTGCTGTTCTATACATCTGCTGCTGATTTTAATTTCTTATTTACACAGAGACCGAAATAGTAACTAAATGCTCCAGACGTATAAATGTGCCCCATTTTCAACGTTGTTGTGTAGACTTAGTCAATTGTCATTTTAACTGTGAGCATGTATGTTTGTTTTAAAGGTATTAGAAGGTGAGAGAACACAAAAACTTGAGGAAACCAGTTTCAGGACTTTTTTTGAGTTTACTTAACAATAAAAAAAAATCTTTGCTTTCATCAAACACAATATACTAAGTTCTATGAACTTGCATTTTTGGTGTGTAGAGTAGCACGTTAAATTAATACGAGCATTGATATTTCATAATTGCAATGTATAACGTTCTTACACCACTGTCTACACCAGACACTGGTGGCACTCCGCAACGAACAAAAGCGAACCCATTATAATCAGTGATGCTGTCTCCAATGAATGTGGTGCCAGCCGCGTGACGACAAATTCCCAAGCGTAAAACTGATGGCCCGTTCTAGTTGTGATGTGCTACTTCTGATACGAAGGACAAATGGATTTGCATCGATCACTTTGTTGTGTCCAGTGTGGATGGCTTTTAGTTGTTACGGTGTGATTCAACTGTCACGCCAGGTAGTAGTCTAACGTGTATCAGTATATATAATCATTGTAATGGTGACTTGAACAGAACTTTTAAAACAAAATATAATCAAACACTACATGGACATACATAAATTAATGTAATGTAAGAGAGAATAAACAACATCATAACATGTTTTTTTTTTTTGTTTGTTTGTTTTTTTTTAAATCAAGAAAAATGCAGCCTTGGTGAACATTAGAGATCTCATTCAAAAGTCTTAGCGACACAAAGCTTTTGAATTGCAGTGTGTATAGACAGTGTTTCATCAAAAACATGTATTTTCTTAACTTAAGAAAAACATGTGAAATCTGTTCAATCTCATGCACTTGACCTCAAGCAGTATATAATTATACATGGGCTTTCAAACAAGTGTCACTAACTTGTAATAACACATCAGGAGTGATGTTTGTTATTTTGGTCATATATGTTGTTTTTCTCAAAAACATTTACAGATTGAAGAAAATATGTTACACACCTAGCCTAGTTGTTTTTAAAGATTTGTACAACTTTCAGATGTTAGCTTGTATAGGCTTTAGCATGGTGCAGATGAGACGTTGTGTGTTGAATACCAAACATATGCTGTAATTTGGACATAACGTGGTTCCGTTTAACTTTTGGCGAACAGAACATTATCCACCAACTCCTCTTTCTAACTGTACACAGAACATTGACGTCTGTTTGAGTTTCTTTTTCCACACCCTTGCATCCTCAGTAGATGACTTCAGCACCTGGCAACACACTGACCATAGATGCAAACAAACAGACAAGACCTTCACTGCTTTACTGTCTTCATAAATGCAGGAAAATCTGGCATTCTTTTGTTGACAAGATTGGATATAAACCCCTTTTGTCATGTTGTGTCCTGTGGGACTTTATCAGAGCAATGTGGTCACGTGCTGAACAATAGAGCTGCAAGAACCATAAGCGAAATTGGACTTTGTAATAGAGGTCAATGCTCACTCCTTAGTCCATTGACTGTGTTGAGAGCACATTTTGCCAGAAGAACATGTTTTTGATATGGCAGCAAGATGCATTTCCATTTCTGTGGGGATGAGAGTCCTGGAGTTTGAAGTATCTTTCATGGGTAATATCATTATTGGAAATGCACACATTTTTGTATGATTAAAATGGTGTATTTTGATCCCCTCTGTTGGCCTCAATAGACTCCTCTACTTGCAGTTTACCAAACAGTGGAGTTTTTCAGACATTGACTCAATCCCTCAGATGTGCTCCACTCCCTAAAACCATCCCCAAATACACCAGCAAAATGAAAAGCTCAGTTAAACAAACCCAGTCCGGATGGAAAGAGGATCGTCTAGATTTTAGAAGCCTCGAGGACCTGGATTAGCATGCTAAACAAATAAAGCATCTCCCATGGATCCTGCTTCGCTTCTGACAGACTTTTCTTCCTTACTTTAAATGCCAAGCCTTTACACAAAACATTTCAAAAGAATAGAATGTCAAAAGATATTCATTATAGGTGGCTTTCAGATATTCGTCCTTTGAAATATCACGCCTTATGAATGGATGTTGCATGTACATTCACACCCCAAATCTTAGCTACTTTGTATTTTATTAGAAAGTAGGATGTAAGATTGAAAATTGCATTTTAAAAAAAAATACTGGACTTTGGGGCAGATAAGAGTTTGAGCTGTCAAACAGAAGGTTTTATTGATTCATAAAGATGTTTTATGCATGTCACTGCATGATTTGTGCGGTGGTTCATATTTGAGTGACACCTTCAAATGTGATGCTTTTTTCTTTTTTTTTTTTTTTTTAGTTTTCAGTCAGATTCATCCCTACACTGCAATCAGTCAGTGCTAAAAACAAAAACAAATCTCATCTGTCACTTTGTGTGTCGTCTCAAGCGTTGGTAAAATACACCCAAACTTATTCATCTTGGTCTTGTTTAGTTGGTTTTCAAATCTGAATTTAAGTGACCACATTGCTACAATGGGATTACTTTGCCTTTAATTGACCTGCTCTGGGCAGCAAATTGTAGGATAATGATTTTTCCATGCGAGGTACCATTTGGGAAAAGTTGACTAGTCTGTTGTTAGACCACACAGTAACCTGATATATTACTTGCATCCTAACAACAATTTAAGGTATTTTTTTCCGGCATTAAAGTATTTATTAATTGTTGGCATGAAAAAATACTTTGCTGTTTTAAATGTTTAACCTCCAATCCAATTTTGGAATGCAAGGGTGCGGATAAGATTTGAGATATCCTTGTGGACACAAACGCTGTCTCTGCAGATAGTCGGCTTTGTGACTAGAATCACAGGACTGTCAAAAACACTACACTGTCTTTCTATCTTTGGTTTCAAAAACATGGGATTAGTCAGCTATTTTATTTAGACAAGCTATAGAACTGTTATGCATTTCTTATTTAAACCTGTTTATAGATGTTTTTTTTTTTAAGAGACTTTTAAGTTCTCGACATGGTGTTTGTTTGTTTTTTTGGCTTATTGCCCTGGCACTTCCCACACTTGTGCTTTACGTCAACAGAAACGTGCAGTTCGTTTAACCGTATTTAGTGTGAAACCTTACACCATACCAAACCAGCAATGAAACATGCACAGAAACATTAGCTTGTTCCTGAGTAGAAAACGTACTGCAGGCCCAAACTATAGTGATCCGTTCATGTGTTTAAAAGCATTACACATTGTCCCCAGCCTACCTGTTTATTTAAAAGGCGTCAGAAGACTATGTAGTAGAAGAAAACTGTATTTATCTGTTATGCCTACTCTGTAATTGTTATTGTCACTGGAGCATGAGATGTTACCCTCCAGTCACATGAGACACAACTGACTGTGTTAATTAAATTAAATGTAATTTCTTTGCCCTGCACTAGAGTTCAGATGTGCTTATCATTAAGTGGAGAAACATGCGATTTATTTCTTGATTATTTTTTAACTTCTTTTATTTTCTTTGGAATACAATGAGGTTTCCTGGTTACTACGGAATCTTGTAAAGAGAACGGACACCACATGTCAGGCATCTATAGACCTGTTTTTCCTGCCAAGACTTCAACACTTGAATGGCAAAACTACAAGAGGCAGCTTGCCGTGTCTTGGCTTACGTTGCACATCTTTCTTTATAGACAGATGAGTTGTACTTTTTTTAGCTAAACCATAGACTGGAAAAAGATGGACGACGCCCGTTCGCTCTCTTCCATTGGTGAGAAGTGAAGCTGCCAGTGTCCTGGGGCGAGTCGCATAAACTGCTAAGACTAGTCTTACAAGTTAGTCATCCAAATGTTTTTCTTCAAGACTGTTCATAACTTTTTAAAGTTAGTTACATAAAAACGTACATTGGTCTAATTTGATACCGAACAGTATCAAACAAGAACAAGACTGATTACCCCTAACTAACTGCTTGTTGATCATCCTAGTTCTTAAAGGGGACATATCAAGCAAAATCCACTTTTTTAGCCCTTAAATGCATTTTGTTGTATATTTGGAGTGTTTATAAGTACAGAAAAGATGAAATTATTCTCTTCAGGTGCTTTGTTTATATCTTTATATTCTGTTTTGGTCATATTTTTCAACCTGTTCAGATTTCCGTGTTCTCTATGACATATTTTGAACAATTACGTCACAGTATTTGCAGCGGAACTGACAAATAAGGACATTGACTACTAACCCAACACTTCGAGCAATCTGCCATTATTATTTCTCGCTCCGGTTTTGTAGTCCAAGCTCAAGGTTGCAAAAGTTACGAGAGGGTGTTCGCCGTTGCGGAGACTCTCTATTCATTTCGGTGAAATCACAAAATAAAATGCACACAAACGTGTCCCTGCTTGTTATAGAATGATTCTTGAGCCACAAATCCGCATATTAGAATAATTTTTGAAGGATCATGTGACACTGAAGAATGGGGTAATGAGGCTGAAAATTCAGTTGTACTATCATCACTGTAATAAATGACTTTTTAAATTGTTAATACAAAATGGTTATTTTAATTATATTTTTCACAATATTTACATGTTTTTGCTCCAATGAATGCAGCATTGAGTATAAGAGATTTTAAAATATTTTACTGTGCATTTTTTTTTGCCATAGTAATGAACAATGAGAGTAATGACCTAGAGGAAAACTGTTCATTTGGTGCATGAAACAATTGTTGGAAACATTGCTGTGTTTATGGGTTTAACGCACTTTATTAGATCAGTGCTTGATCAGAGGCCTGTAAAAACTGGATGACTCCTATTAAAGACCATGGCTTCCTTGTGTTGTCTCCAGATGTATAATGTTGTGTCTCTGTGGTCAATGTCACACGTATACACAACTCCTCAGAGAGGTCATTGAAGTCTTTAAACAGTACATCACAAAATGTGGCACATTTACCCTTTGTCATTTACAACAGTTCTTTTTGGCTCTATATTTAGCAGTTTTTGAAAGCTTTTCCTTCAAAATTATTGTCTTGAACTTGCCACTGAAAATATGGAGTTGAGTTACTCACATCATGAAATGATATCTTCCGTTTCAACAGCACTTGTTTGTTTGTTCTTTCGTAGGGAAGGAAGAATGACCTGTGATGAAGAGTCTGTGATGACACGTTTTCATAAGTCGTTGAGTAGCCTGTTAGTAGTTTGATCAAAATTTCTGAAAATGACTCACTCTCGCGGCTCCAGACGGGGAAGTGAGATGCCCCTGGAGCAAAGTGTTTTCTGCTGGTGGTTCCTCACTGGGTGGAACTGGAACATGGCATAGTTTGCACACCCTGTGCTCTCACTGCACGCCAGTGATTACAGGGCTTTTGGAGTGTTTTTTTTTTCTAGATCCAAAAGACGGTCTATTTTAAGTTGCCACCACAAAAAAAGACAGACAAGCCACAAACCATGACTATATAAAACCATGTTTTATAACTCTGATCTGAAGTCAGTCGGCAAGTTCTTTCACTCCTGCTAACTACATTATGCTCACAGAAAAGAAGTGTAGCATTAGGTTTTGTGGTTGAATTAAATGTTTTGGTAACTTAAATCTTTACAAGCTGTACAAATTAGCATCATCAGATTTATACAAGTTTGTTGAAAACCATTAGTAGTGGTAGTAGTTGTAGTTCTGCTATTAGTATAGTACTATTGGTTGATAGAGGAACTCCTCTGCATTTTTCAAGTCACTTGCCATTGGCACGTATGGCAAAACATTTTAGTTTTAGGCCCTGCTACAATGCGTTAAATCTCTTAAATTTATTAGATTGTTCTTAATGTACTTAATGACTTCAGCCTAGACTGGAAACTTGTGTATTGTGCATTTTTCAGCAAAACATTTGGCTTTCTGTGGCTTGAAAAGCCTAAATGCTTTGAATGGAGAGCTAGAATAAAGTAGAGGTAGTAGTCTCTGGTGTTAGCAAACACAGTTCATTGACTCTCCTCTATAAACTGCAAGAGTGTGATGATACACTAGAATAGCTCAAGAGTCTAATTTTAAATGATTTAAGTAGAGTGAAATGAAGCGTACAGCTAAAAATATAAAGAGGAATGTTGCTTCAGGAGCTGGATGTACACTTCCTGTGGGACTACAGTGGCTAAAGGGGTCTTTATCACAGGAAGGACGGGTCAGGGTCAGCATATCAGTCGAACAACAGTGCCAAATGGTCTCTCGGAATGTTGCTTGTTTAAATATCATTTGATACTGAATGGATTTAAATGTTTTAGGAAGTAAAATGTTCTTTTAAAGGGGCAATATGTAATTTTTAATGTATTTTATTATTTAAAATCAGTATTTTTATCCGTAAATATGTCCTCAATGGTCTACAAATACCCACAAATGCCAATTATCTGACTTATCCTAACAGGACAATGTGTACTAGGCCAATGCGTTTTCATTCAGAGCCAGAGTGACGTAACTAAAAGCAGCAGAAATGGAGGAGCAGAGCAGTGAGAGGCGCTTGTCTCTGCCCCGGCAAGTTTAAAAGGCTGCATTGCAAATCTTTGTCGCCAGAAAAGTCCAAAATAGATTGTAAAAGGAAACGTGACCGGAGATTACAAAACACACAAGTTAATGTCGGGATAGCTTTTTCCAGGTGGATAGAGCTAATGCAGGAGAAAGATTTCGAAAGAGAGTCCTGCTTTCTTCTCGACAAGTCAATGTTACAGTCTTAATTACAAGCTTTTTTTTTTCATTGTTTGGTTGGGTACTTTATTTTATGGACAGATGAACATCTATAGTTAAAAGATGATGATATCCAACAATGCACATACTTCAGAAAATATAATGAATAAAGAAGGCATAACGTTTTTCACAGTCAGTAATTCATACTGTAACATTCGTTTGTTCGTTGTGTCAAGTTGCTGTTTGGTTGAAATAAGAAACCTGTTCACCCGAAGGAACACTCGACAAAGTGCTATTAGAACGCATCCTGTCATAGCTTTTTGGTACATAATGGCTACCGTAGATGCAACGCCCATTTGAAAAAGCGAGGCGCTGGAGAGCACAATTCGTTTGAATGCAAAATACATTTTCACAGCTAGATGGGAGTAATTCCTACACATTGTCCCTTTAAAGAAGCAAAAAATATTGTTGAAAAATAGAGGTCCTAAATTTAAATCTTACTATTGGTGTAATTTTAGAAATGGAGAATGACAAATCCATATTCCACCTTTTTTTTATTGGGTTTATTATGGGGTTTTAAAGAAAAAAATACTTTTAGTTAATGATAACACTGGTAATATGATGTTTGTACAAGAAACTAGAAAAAACATACACTCAAGCATGCAGACAGGAAATATTTAGACTGGTCACTTCCAGCCTTTGGAAGTATTTTGCATTGGGAAGCTCAGCGTTATTTTCTTTTTCCACATTTTGTTTGCTTTTCCTTTCCACTTCAGTTTGGTGTATGAGCATGCTATCAATACGTTTCATTGCTCATTCATTAAAATTAATGAAGATTACAAGCCTACACATTTTCTTTCAAAAATGCCTGTCAAGTTAATCTCAATCTGTTGTTTTAGTAATTTATGCTTTAGTAATTTAAAGGCAGAAAAAAGGACATTTTCATCACACGAGAATGGCTATGTCCTTCACAAAGACTTCACAGCAATTGAGCTCAAGTTTACACTATTCAAACACTGGATTTTACAAGCACAGACTCTGTGTTGACTGTGAAACTTTGCACCTTTAAATAAACCTGATACTTGAGGTCAACTGTAATTGACATATTTCAGTGCTTGCGTGGCTTTGGACTCACTCATGTGTGAATTTGTCGAGTTTAACTGTGGATGTGGTAGAAATGGGCTGAGGTTCATTCCCTGAGGCTTTCAAACATGGATCTGCCTTTCTGGCATGGCAACAGCACATTTATTCAGTGACCTAAATAAATGAGTGGATTCGGGAATGCTGGGAGAGCAGGTCTGCATCGATTCTCTAGCATTTATTGGTAACACTTAACAATAAGGTGCATTAACATTAACTAAGAATGAACAATACTTCTACAGCATTTATTAATCTTAGTTAATATTCATTTCAACATTTACTAATACATTATTAAAATCAAAGGTTGTATTTAACAGTACTGGAAACTAACATGAACAAACAATGAACAGCTGTATTTTTTATTTACCAACATTACCAAAGATTAACTAATATAGTAACAACTGTATTGCTCATTGTTGGTTCATGTTAGGTAATACATATTATTTGTGTTTAGATTATGACTTGATATTCTAGCTCAGTGCGTAAAATATGAAGAATCTCTTAGTTCTGAATGTCTGTGGCAAAAAAGGGAAGCCTGCGAATAATGTTATTTTAGAGTAACAGTACTGTCACACACACCTTTAGAAAGCAGGTGTGGAGAACACGCCACAGCACGTCTTTGTTCATGCCAGATTTGTTCAGAGGGTCATTCATTCAGTTGAGGTGTACTCTGTGATTACTGTCTCCAGCAGAATACACACCCCAAGGCGTGCCACATTATATTTAATCAGGAATTTGTCTTCCTTATATTACTCCCATAACCCTAACAGACTTGGACTATTACTTTATTAAAGGTCTTTGTTAGAAAGTCGTATTTTAATGGACGTTTTTTGTTCTATAAAATATAAATTTGGGGAACTGCGTGAAGGTGTATTGTATCTCTCAGGAAAACGTTGTTTGTCAGAGAAGAATTCAGTGGTTGCACATTCCTGGATTGTTTTAGTTCTGCTGTGGCACCACAATGAAACATTTATTGTGTGGGAGCTGACGAGCAGGGCCTCAATGGACTGTGTGTGTGTGTGTGTGTGGTGTGTCAAACACATCATCCCTCACTATCGGTATGTTTTTCGCCTTAGAGTGTCATGTAATGTTATACTTTTCTCACGAGATTAGTTTCAGACATCATCTCCCATGGTAGTTCATGTTTCTAATCAGTAGCAGTTGTGAGGATGTGCTGTATCTTTAAAGGGATACTTCACCCAAAACTTTCCCCATATGTAGACAACCGGTGAAGTTTGAGGTCGTAAGATTAAAAAAAAAAACAATAAAAATAATTAAATGATTCTCAGCTCATCGACGCTGCATTTATTTGATCGAAAATACAGTAAAACAGTTGTAAATATTAATTACAAAATAATTATTCAAATCATTTTAAGTAAAATAAAAATTAAAATAAATTTAATGTTTTAAAATGTAATTAAGCAAAAAAATATTCTTCAGTGTCGCATGAGTCTTCAGAAATCATTCTAATATGCTGATTTGGTTCAATGTTGAAAACCATTATAAGTGGTTATAAACCGTTCTAAATTGAAGAAAATTAATATCTTAAAAAACATTTTTAGTACTTTATTCACTCCCATATTATTCCAAACCAAATGCTGTTAATTTTCCTTGGAAAACAAATATTTTGCAGAACTGTGAAGCAGTTCTTGCCATAGAACAGTAGAGAATTACGTATTTCACTCATTTTATGATGCGTTTGCTCAACACCCTCTGGTCACTGTGAACTGCATGAAGCAGTGTTGTAGTACTCGAGACTCGGACTCGTCTCGGACTCGGTCTCGAGACCATATTTTAATGGTCTTGGTCTTGTCATGGACTCGTGTCCATTTGGACTCGGAATTGACTCGTACTCGAAAATTTTTTTTTTTAGGACTCAGAATTATTCCAGAGTCCACTCGAGTTTAATTCAAACTATTTTTCATGATTATTAATGTATGTTAATAAAATATTTCTTCAAATTGATTGACACGCCCAGTGATTGGCGATTTTCTAGTGCGCAACTGCGCATGACAAATTGTAATAAAATTACTTTTAACACCACCTACTATGTGGCCTTTTTACCCTAAACTGATCATATTTTTTAAACTCTAAGTAAATTCAGTAAAAAAAAAAGGAAAAAGGATTTCTCTAAGTAAATAAAAGTAAATTAGGTAATCAACCCTCACTGGTCTCGGTCTCGACTCGGACTCGACTCGGACTCGACTCTCTATGGACTCGGTCTTGACTCGGACTCGACTCTCTGTGGTCTCGGTGTCGACTCGGACTCGAGTGAGGTGGTCTCGACTACAACACTGGCATGAAGGTCCTCTTTCTACAGAAAATGTCTACTTTCTACAGGAGAAAAAAATCAATTAATGCAACAACTTGAGTATAAGTAAATAGTGGCAGAACTCAACACAAGCACAAAACTGCAGCTATGGGTATGAGTGGGTGTTCAATTTTTCCAAACGTTAGCCTGTTCTTTCTTGTGCAATCATTGCATTGAGGCTACATCGGCAGCTGATGCCACACCAAGTGTTTGTTACTGCTTTCTGGTCACAGCTGTTTTGCCATGAAAGCTTGTCTTGTTTCTAGATCATTTTTACAGTAAGACCCTTCTCATTTTCGTACTCTACTATATCATAATGTAAACTTTCAGTCGGGTCACTCACACAGCGACTATAGCACATTTGCTTCAACGCAAGGTTTGGCTCGTGCTCAGTGATGGAGACACATGCCAAGAATCCTCGGAGTTGGAATGAGGAGATCTGCATGTAATCAGTCCGCTGGAATGTGCTCGGCTGTGGACAGAGAGACTTCAGAGATTGTGGGAGAAGTAGACAGTGGTCATCTTTGTGCCATGACAGAGAAATGTGGAACGCTTGTGTTTCCATTAATGTCAGTAAATGATGGTTCTATGCCATCTCTCAATGTGTATTTTTGTGTATACAGTATTCTACGATTCTGAGAGGTCTTTGTGTTTAGACCTTGTCCATGCCAGTGAGTTAACCAAATTTGTTGGTGCAGGATTTTTGCACATAGCAGCTTGTTGACTGAATGTCACAATTTATATAAAGTTTATTCTGAGCCTATCTTTCCCTGTTTTCCAGGTCATGGAGAATGCCACTGCGGTGAGTGTAAATGCCATGCTGGTTACATTGGAGACAACTGTAATTGCTCTACAGAGACGGCTTCCTGTCTGTCAGACGACGGGAAGATCTGTAGTGGGCGGGGCAGCTGTGTGTGTGGGCGGTGCCAGTGCGCTGAGCCAGGGGCGTTTGGGGACACCTGCGAAAAATGTCCCACCTGTCCAGATGCCTGTGGAACAAAGAGGTATGTGAATGAGGATGCTCAATCGAGTATGTTCAGTTTCTAATGATTCTAATGTAATGCTGTCTTTAAAAGTTTGTCATTGTTTAAAAAAAAAAAAAATTACTGCATAATGCAACCAATAGCATCCGTCTTTCATCCTTCTGTTTCTTTAAATGGTCCTTTCTGTTTCGAAAATTTAATTTGCTACATACTAGTCGCATTCCAGTGAAGGGTTGCAGTACTTTGATAATATTTGCATTATCAAAAGCTTAGGGTCAGTTTTGATTTTTTTTAAATAGATTAATACTTTTATTCAGTGAGGATGTATTAAATTGGTCAAAGGTGACAAAGATATTTATGTTACAAAAGATTTCCAATTTAAATAACTTTTCATTAAAAGAATTCTAAAGAAATTTACCAGTTTCCACAAAAATAATATGAGATTTAAAAGAGATTTTTTTTTTAGCATTGACTAAATTAAACGTTTCTTGATCACTAAATCTGGAATTTCACCTTTGCAATTAGAGTATCACATTACATTTTAAATATATTCAAATAGAAAACAGGTTTTCTATTTTTGTAATTGTAATATTATTTCACAATATTACTGTTTTACTGTATTTTCTGTACATTTTACAGACTCCAAACTTTCAAACGGCAGTGTATGTAACACCAAGATTTGCTAGGTTCTTTCAAACATGGGTATAAGCATGATGGTTCTGATATACATAAAAATGAATCTGTACTATTAACAATTTACATTCAAAAGCACTTATCACCCACTTTGTCCTTCATAAATCATAATTTCTTACTCCATTGTTGAGTTGCTGAGCTAGAGACTAGAAAAAAATTATAAACATATTTACAACACAGAACAGTGTGTTTTAATGTGTGTTTTTTTTTTTTACTTCTGTGGCATTAGGAGGCATGCCACAGATGTTATTCAAACTGCATAATAACACATGCATGTTCTCTATTATATTGATCAAAGCTGACTGACAGGGTCTGAGATGTCTTTCCTTCATCATTGACTTGTTTAGACTCAATCCTGTCAAACTTTTTTTAGTATTGTGTTAGTTATAGTTTGAATGATCTTTCTAAATGTTTCATCTCAGGGAATGCATCGAGTGTCATCTTTTTAACACGGGGAGACTGGCCGACAACCAGACCTGTCAGCGCATGTGCAAGGATGAGATCATGACCGTTGAAACCCTTAGTGAGTACACACTCAAACACTTGACATTGATTGAAGTTTGAGGGTTCAGCTAGTGTTTTGGGGCATCTTCTCTATCACTGTATCTCTCCACCCTGCACAGACACATGTTTTCCTCTGAGAAAAACTTCTTTCTTTCTTTCGTTCTTTCTTTCTTGCTCCACTCATCCATGCAATACTAAACTTTACCCAGTTATCAAAACATGTTATTTAAAGCTTGTGCATGTGAGGAAGGAATTTTAATGTTTGTCATCTTCATATCCCTGGTATGATAAAGCAAGCAGGTAAGTGAAGAAAATTTCTTAGCAGGATTTCACAAACCACAATCTTTTTTGTTATACTGATTGTACCTCTTCACATCCTTATAGCGATTAACATCCTGATAGCAATCAATAATAAAAGTCGACTAAATATTAAAATATGTAAATATGTCTTCTGTGGAATTCTCCGAACCAAAATTCAATCATTGCATTCAGTCGAACGCTGTGAAGGGAGGGTGGAATCTCATGCTTTCAAAGCTAACTTAACTTGCTATTGCTAGCCTCTCCGCAGTTGCCTACCTCACTTCCAGTGGTTCAAAATGGCATCTTATTCAAAGATGAAACCCTTTTGAGCATAAGGGTTCATTTACTTTTACTGTGAAACAAAAAACATGACAACTGATAGCTTATGTTATGTTGGTTTCTTTTATTATTTATTTTTTAGTGTTCACCATTTTTTTTTTTTACATGGGATCCAGCCAATGTCATCAACACACTGGTTACTTAGCTTACATTTTCCTTAACTTCAATCAGAGAGAGAACTTGAATCCAGCTGAAATCATGAAGGAGCTCAGTTCATAGATCCGATGTTTTCCCTCTCATCGGGACACACTGTTGGTCGAGCGCCACAGTTTGTGCTTCCAGGTCATGAATGTGTTACTCGCAGCAGGGTGAAGCACGGTTTGTGGTGCATCATGGCAAGCTCTGTTTATGTTATTATCTGGAGAATGTGAGTCTGGACGTCTCTGCAACACTCACTGTTCTGTGTCCCACTGAGAAAGCCAGTGTTTACTGCTCTTCCCCTGCAACCGTGCCATTAATTCAAACCACTAATATGTAAAATGCAAAAAAACTACTAAAGAATAGCACTTTGGAAAATGAATAAATGTGAAGCTTTGTAATATGAGGATCTTATTATTTAATTTCGATTTTTATGATATGTTTATTTTTGTTTTATTTATTTATAATTATAATTGTTTTATAAGAGTTCCAAAACTATTAATCGAGTTTATGAGAATTTCTCCAGGGCTTTTATTATAGGTTTTATTGCAGGAGGCATTTTTACATGGTTTGAGGAATGCATCAATGCATCAATGAATGTTTATTGTTGGGCAATGTGATGCTGGACTCGTTCTCTGAGATATTGCAGTGAAACATTCAGGATGCTTGTGAACTCTTTAAGGCCTTTCCATTATAGATTTGATGTTTCACAACATTTCTCTGTCCTTTGAGTCAGCTGACTGACTTAATGAACTCCACATGTGCATACCGGAAACTTCCAGCTCTTTTAGAGAAAGAGGCTCCATAGTTAAATGACTAAGGAAGGGGGAAGGGTTTTTTTATTTTTTATTTATTTTTTTGTCTTGGATAATTATGATAACATTTTAAACATTTAATCTGGGTCTTTGTTGAGGAATGCAAGATCTGGTCCAAAAATAATTTCAGCATGTCAAGATTATGCTATTGTCTCCATGTACTACTTTATCGGTTTGTTTCCTCAGGCACAGTTTGGACTGCTGTTTTATTGAACCCAACTCCTTTCTCTATTTCAGAAACAGATGTTCCCAACACCGTTCAATGCGTCTATAAGACCGAGAATGACTGTGTGATGAAGTTCACTTATTCCGAACATGCCAACGGCCAATCGGTCCTCACCGCTCTTAAAGAGCCAGGTCAGTATTTTGCACTACCTCTGTAATAAACTGCTTTCTGAATCATGTTAAACACTCATCTTGAGGAAGTATAAGAGAAGAATTTGATCAAAATAATATTTTGTTGTTGTTGCTATTTCTGATCCAAACACTGTTTTTAATGAGAAGAGTTTCAGCTAAACTTCACGTCACACATTATGGCCAAGCATTTGTGTGTTTACAGAATGTGCCGTTGCCCCAAATGCCATGACTGTGCTTCTGGCAGTTGTTGGCAGTATCTTGTTGATGGGCATCGTGCTGCTAGCCCTCTGGAAACTAGCCATTACCATCCACGACCGCCGCGAGTTTGCACGCTTTCAAAATGCACGTTCAAGGGCCCGTTATGAGATGGTGAGAACTCAATCTACTGCACTAAGTTTGATGGAAATGATATATATATATATATATATATATATATATATATATATATATATAATTTATTTTTATTATTGTTTATTTATTTTTATTTATTATTTAGTTATTGTTTATCTTTTATTATTTATTATCATTGTTTATTTATTTTACTATTTATTTATTTATTTATTTATTTATTTATTTATTATTTAAATGGTAGTGTTGCTGTTTGCACTGTTTGTAAGTTACCTTAATTGTTAATAGCTTGAACAGGCAAATCCATGCAATCACACAGACAACTAGGCTTTGGTTGAAACCATGAGGCCTTTTGGAAAACATCAGTCAGCTGGGAATGCAGATCAGTCGTAATGATAATTCCAAGGCTGTGGTTCAAAGGCTCTGGTCGCTCTGCCCCTCTAACCGTGTGCATTTCAATGAACCCATCTGACCTATTTACTCTTCTGTATGTCTCTCCTTGTCTTCCTCCTAGGCATCTAATCCGGTTTATAAACAGTCCATCCCATCTCACCCAATGGAGACAGTTTTCCATATGCACAGTTCCAAGTCATGCAACGGAGGAGTCCACTGATCAACCTGCATTTGGACTGGGGGACATGGCAGGACCTGTCCAGCACGCCTCTGCTCTACAGTGGAGGACAGAGACAACAAATTGAATGGTCTTTTGCAATGCAAACTTTTTTTTTTTTTTTTTTTTTTTGAGAATTAGAACTGATCTTTATGCGGTTGGATAATGAACGTTCATTGGTGAGCAGCAGTTGGACACATGCTGAATGTGAGAAGAGGATTGGCTTGACTAATTCTCCGGAAACCTTCATGAGCAATGGATGTTGACCTGCCATGGGCCGCTTTGAATATAACTCCTAATTTTCTCTAGTTCTAACCACACCTCCTGCTCTTTATGATGAATTTGCTGTGCAATGTTTTATAGGCAAAGAGACATTTTTTTTCCCAAGTGTATATATTTAACAGTGTGCCTTTCCCAGCCGTTACATATTTTTTACATGAATTAAATTTATTTAGCACCGTAGAGTGTGCATAGAACACAACAAAAGGCTAAATTACACATCAACTCTTTAATGAAGAAATGGGTACTAACATAACCAGAGCAATAATTCTCTTAACTTGTTTTGCACATTGTATATTAGGTTAAGGTTTTATCAAGTAAAGAAAG